>NC_069504.1:597369989-597377489 GCF_027579735.1 Bombina bombina
TTACCCGGCGTGGTCTGTACCCTGGCTGCTGCCCCCCACCCCACTGACCGTGTTGCAGTTGTGAGAGGGGTATATCTGTTGTTTGTTCTTTTCAGTTTTTATGGATTCTTATTCCTGCCCTAAAATAGCAGGTTACTGGTGTGAAGTAGATGACTTGGCAGCATTGAGAGGAAGATCAAAAGGATTAACGTGGGTGGGCATTATTTGGACGTGCCTAGCAGCGGTAAAATGGTGCAAGGTCTGAGCCCTACTGTGCAAAGCTAAAATGGAAAGTCATTAGCAAATGCAGCACACAAGCTTGGCTTTGATCAGGGAGCTGGAATGACTCACGTTTGACACCATTTACATGACGATTCAAATACAATCCTGACCGGCATCCTCACTGACAGACTGAGATGACTCATAGTTGTTCTGCCCGCACTCACCCAGGGACCACCTCACCAGGACACGGACATGCAGCGGTGCGCTATAACTTGTTATTGGCGCCATATGACTTCAGACTGAGTCAAGTGCAGGTATTGGCTACAATTCTTCATGTGACCGACTACATCAGACCCAATAGGAATTAAATAATAAAACGAAACAACAAATAGAATTAACAATGAAGCGGCCACAAGGTTGGGGGCAATGCGGGACACACAAATAATAATAATAAAAAAAAATTAACAATAAAGCGGCCAGAAGCCCTCTCTCAGTATATTCTCGGGGGGGGGGGGGGGGGGGGGGCAATTGCCCCGTTGCCCCCCCCCTGGATCCGCCACTGTTACCAAGTTATAGAAGACATTAGTATTGATTTAACTATTAAATAATTAACATTTTTTCTCCCATCTATTTTAGGGTGCCTGTTTGGAAATCCGAATAGAATACTGTTTCTTTTGCAAACAATGTATCCAAATCTACACTACTGCTTGCACAATATACATTCATAGTTACACTGATTCATGTATCACTGTGAATAAATATTTCAATAAGTTTTTGAAAAATGAACTTACTGTTCAGAGAAAATTCTTGGTACATGCAAATAATGCAACAGATAGTCTTATAATAGGAAACATTTAAAAGAATCAGTGTCTAGGGAGACTGAACTTTAAACCACTCTTTCCCAGAAACAATGTGCCCGTATTTTCACTTGTTCCTTTAAGGCCTCTCTCTCTATTTCTACTATAGAAGCTAATATAAAAATCCTCACTAGATGGTATTTATCACCTGATAAAATATATCCTGCCTCATTACAATTCTGTTGGAGGGTTTGTGGGGAGAGAGGAACTTTACCGCAGATATGGTGGCAATAAAATTCTGTCCTTTTGGGAACAAATTATCACAGCTATGGAATCTACCCTCGGTATTCAAACAGAAAAATCTCTTGTCATAATTCTTTTGCATGGTGAAATAACAACGCCTTGTTTATACAGGAAATTCCTATTTTAAATTAATAGTGTAAAAGATTAATAGTGCAAAGACAATCTCAAAATATTGGTAGCGGCAAAAAAACACAATTTATGCTTACCTGATAAATTTATTTCTCTTGTAGTGTAGTCAGTCCACGGGTCATCCATTACTTATGGGATTATATCTCTTCCCCAACAGGAAGTTGCAAGAGGATCACCCAAGCAGAGCTGCTATATAGCTCCTCCCCTCACATGTCATATCCAGTCATTCGACCGAAACAAGACGAGAAAGGAGAAACCATAGGGTGCAGTGGTGACTGGAGTTTAATTAAAATTTAGATCTGCCTTAAAAGACAGGGCGGGCCGTGGACTGACTACACTACAAGAGAAATAAATTTATCAGGTAAGCATAAATTGTGTTTTCTCTTGTTAAGTGTAGTCAGTCCACGGGTCATCCATTACTTATGGGATACCAATACCAAAGCTAAAGTACACGGATGAAGGGAGGGACAAGGCAGGAACTTTAAACGGAGGGAACCACTGCCTGAAGTACCTTTCTCCCAAAAATAGCCTCCAAGAAGCAAAAGTGTCAAATTTGTAAAATTTTGAAAAAGTGTGAAGTGAAGACCAAGTTGCAGCCTTGCAAATCTGTTCAACAGAGGCCTCATTTTTAAAGGCCCAGGTGGAAGCCACAGCTCTAGTAGAATGAGCTGTAATTCTTTCAGGAGGCTGCTGTCCAGCAGTCTCATAGGCTAAACGTATTATGCTACGAAGCCAAAAGGAGAGAGAGGTAGCCGAAGCCTTTTGACCTCTCCTCTGTCCAGAGTAAACGACAAACAGGGAAGAAGTTTGACGAAAATCTTTAGTTGCCTGCAAATAGAACTTCAGGGCACGGACTACGTCCAGATTATGCAAAAGTCGTTCTTTCTTTGAAGAAGGGTTAGGACACAATGATGGAACAACAATCTCTTGATTGATATTCCTGTTAGAAACTACCTTAGGTAAGAACCCAGGTTTAGTACGTAGAACTACCTTATCTGAATGAAAAATCAGATAAGGAGAATCACAATGTAAGGCAGATAACTCAGAGACTCTTCGAGCCGAAGAAATAGCCATCAAAAACAGAACTTTCCAAGATAACAGCTTGATATCAATGGAATGAAGGGGTTCAAATGGAACGCCTTGCAGAACGTTAAGAACTAAGTTTAAGCTCCACGGCGGAGCAACAGTCTTAAACAAAGGCTTAATCCTAGCCAAAGCCTGACAAAAAGCCTGAACGTCTGGAACTTCTGCCAGACGCTTGTGTAGAAGAATAGACAGAGCAGAAATCTGTCCCTTTAACGAACTAGCGGATAAGCCCTTTTCTAAACCCTCTCGTAGAAAAGACAATATCCTAGGAATCTTAACCTTACTCCATGAGTAATTCTTGGATTCGCACTAATATAAATATTTACGCCATATCTTATGGTAAATTCTTCTGGTAACAGGTTTCCTAGCCTGTATTAAGGTATCAATAACCGACTCCGAGAAGCCACGCTTTGATAGAATCAAGCGTTCAATCTCCATGCAGTCAGCCTCAGAGAAATTAGATTTGGATGGTTGAAAGGACCCTGAATTAGAAGGTCCTGCCTCAGAGGCAGAGACCATGGTGGACAGGACGACATGTCCACTAGGTCTGCATACCAGGTCCTGCGTGGCCAAGCAGGCGCTATCAGAATCACCGATGCTCTCTCCTGCTTGATCTTGGCAATCAGTCGAGGAAGCATCGGAAATGGTGGAAACACATAAGCCATGTTGAAGACCCAAGGGGCTGTCAGAGCATCTATCAGCACCGCTCCCGGGTCCCTGGACCTGGATCCGTAATAAGGAAGCTTGGCTTCTGGCGAGACGCCATGAGATCCAGATCTGGTTTGCCCCAACGATGAATCAGTTGAGCGAAGACCTCCGGATGAAGTTCCCACTCCCCCGGATGAAAAGTCTGGCGACTTAGAAAATCCGCCTCCCAGTTCTCCACGCCTGGGATGTAGATCGCTGACAGGTGGCAAGAGTGAGACTCTGCCCAGCGAATTAGCTTTGAGACTTCCAACATCGCTAGGGAACTCCTGGTTCCCCCTTGATGATTGATGTAAGCCACAGTCGTGATGTTGTCCGACTGAAATCTGATGAACCTCAGAGTTGCTAACTGAGGCCAAGCTAGAAGAGCAATTGAATATTGCTCTCAACTCCAGAATATTTATCCATGATCCCTGAGCCTTCACTTCAGGGAATTCCAGACTGCGCCCCAACCTAGAAGGCTGGCGTCTGTTGTTACAATCGTCCAATCTGGCCTGCGAAAGGTCATCCCTTTGGACAGGTGGGGTCGAGAAAACCACCATAGAAGAGAATCTCTGGTCTCTTGATCCAGAGTTAGTAGAGGGGACAAATCTGAGTAATCCCCATTCCACTGACTTAGCATGCACAATTGCAGCGGTCTGAGATGCAGGCACGCAAATGGCACTATGTCCATTGCCGCGACCATTAAGCCGATTACTTCCATGCACTGAGCTACTGACGGGTGTGGAATGGAATGAAAGGCACGGCAAGCATTTAGAAGTTTTGATAACCTGGCCTCCGTCAGGTAAATTTTCATCTCCACAGAATCTATAAGAGTCCCTAGGAAGGGAACCCTTGTGAGTGGTAATAGAGAACTCTTTTCCACGTTCACCTTCCACCCATGCGACCTCAGAAATGCCAGAACTATCTCTGTATGAGACTTGGCAGTTTGAAAACTTGACGCTTGTATCAGAATGTCGTCTAGGTACGGAGCCACCGCTATGCCTCGCGGTCTTAGTACTGCCAGAAGTGAGCCCAGAACCTTTGTAAAGATTCTTGGAGCCGTAGCTAACCCGAAGGGAAGAGCTACAAACTGGTAATGCCTGACTAGGAAGGCAAATCTTAGGTACCGATAATGATCCTTGTAAATCGGTATGTGAAGGTAGGCATCATTTAAGTCCACTGTGGTCATGTACTGACCCTCTTGGATCATGGGTAGGATGGTTCGAATAGTTTCCATTTTGAATGATGGAACTCTTAGGAATTTGTTTAGGATTTTTAAGTCCAAGATTGGTCTGAAGGTTCCCTCTTTCTTGGGAACCACAAACAGATTTGAATAGAATCCTTGCCCGTGTTCCGTCCGTGGAACTGGGTGGATCACCCCCATTAGTAAGAGGTCTTGTACACAGCGTAGAAACGCCTCTTTCTTTATTTGGTTTGCTGATAACCTTGAAAGATGAAATCTCCCTTGTGGAGGAGAAGCTTTGAAGTCCAGAAGATATCCCTGAGATATGATCTCCAACGCCCAGGGATCCTGGACATCTCTTGCCCAAGCCTGGGCGAAGAGAGAAAGTCTGCCCCCCACTAGATCCATTTCCGGATAGGGGGCCCTCTCTTCATGCTGTCATAGGGGCAGCAGCAGGTTTTCTGGCCTGCTTGCCCTTGTTCCAGGACTGGTTAGTTTTCCAGCCCTGTCTGTAACGAGCAACAGCTCCTTCCTGTTTTGGAGCGGAGGAAGTTGATGCTGCTCCTGCCTTGAAGTTACGAAAGGCATGAAAATTAGACTGTTTGGCCTTTGATTTGGCCCTGTCCTGAGGCAGAGCATGGCCCTTACCTCCCGTAATGTCAGCAATAATTTCTTTCAAGCCGGGCCCGAATAAGGTCTGCCCTTTGAAAGGAATATTAAGCAATTTAGATTTAGAAGTCACGTCAGCTGACCAGGATTTAAGCCATAACGCTCTGCGCGCTTGGATGGCGAATCCGGAGTTCTTAGCCGTAAGTTTGGTTAAATGTACGACGGCATCAGAAACAAATGCGTTAGCTAGCTTAAGTGCTTTAAGCTTGTTCATAATTTCATCCAATGGAGCTGAGCGAATGGCCTCTTCCAGAGACTCAAACCAGAATGCCGCCGCAGCAGTGACAGGCGCAATGCATGCAAGGAACTGTAAGATATTGACCTTGTTGAACAAACATTTTCTTAAGGTAACCTAATTTTTTATCCATTGGATCTGAAAAAGCACAACTATCCTCCACCGGGATAGTGGTACGCTTAGCTAAAGTAGAAACTGCTCCCTCCACCTTAGGGACCGTCTGCCATAAGTCTCGTGTGGTGGCGTCTATAGGAAACATTTTCCTAAATATGGGAGGAGGGGAAAAAGGCACACCGGGTCTATCCCACTCCTTGCTAATAATCTCTGTAAGCCTTTTAGGTATAGGAAACACGTCAGTACACACCGGTACCGCATAGTATCTATCCAACCTACATAATTTTTCTGGAATTGCAACCGTGTTACAATCATTCAGAGCCGCTAATACCTCCCCTAGCAATATGCGGAGGTACTCAAGCTTAAATTTAAAATTAGAAATCTCTGAATCGAGTCTCCCTGGATCAGATCCGTCACCCACAGAATGAAGCTCTCCGTCTTCATGTTCTGCAAATTGTGACGCAGTATCAGACATGGCTCTCACATCATCAGCGCGCTCTGTCCTTAACCCAGAGCTATAACGCTTGCCTCTTAATTCTGGCAATTTAGATAATACTTCTGTCATAACAGTAGCCATGTCTTGCAAAGTGATTTGTAAGGGCCTCCCTGATGTACTTGGCGCCACAAAATCACGCACCTCCTGAGCGGGAGGCGAAGGTACTGACACGTGAGGAGAGTTAGTCGGCATAACTTCCCCCTCGTTGTCTGGTGATAATTTCTTTACATGTAAAGACTGACTTTTATTTAAAGTTACATCAATGCATTTAGTACACATGTTTCTGTGGGGCTCCACATTGGCCTTCATACATAGTGAACAAACAGATTCATCTGTGTCAGACATGTTTAAACAGACTAGCAATGAGACTAGCAAGCTTGGAAAATACTTTTCAAATAAATTTACAAGCAATATAAAAAACGCTACTGTGCCTTTAAGAAGCACAAAAAGCTGTCACAGTTGAAATAACAATGAACCAAATTAGTTATAGCAACCAAATAGTAAATCTATTAAGTTAGCAAAGGATTGCACCCACCAGCAAATGTATGATTAACCCCTTAATACCCAAAAACGGATAACAATCTAATAATTAACGTTTTTATCACAGTCAAACACACTGTCACAGGTCTGCTGTGACTGATTACCTCCCTCAAAATGAATTTTGAAGACCCCTGAGCTCTCTAGAGACGTCCTGGATCATGGAGGATGAAGTAGGAAGATTATGACTGAATTTTTACTGCGCAAAAGAGCGCTAAAATAGGCCCCTCCCACTCATATTACAACAGTGGGGAAGCTCAGTTAACTGTTTCTATGCAGAAACAAAAGTTAGCCATGTGGTAAAAATCATGCCCCAATAAGTTTTATCACCAAGTACCTCACAAAAAACGATTAACATGCCAGTAAACGTTTTGAACATACATTTTAAAAGTTATGAAGTGTTATTAATAAGCCTGCTACCAGTCGCTTTTACTGCAGTTAAGGCTCATACATTACTTCAGTATTAACAGTATTTTCTGAGTCAAATTCCATTCCCTAGAAAAATACTTCAGTGTACACACATTCATCAGCCTAATACCAGTCGCTACCACTGCATTTAAGGCTGAACTTACATTACATTGGTATCAGCAGTATTTTCTCAGTCAATTCCATTGCTTAGAAAAATAATTTACTGCACATACCTCGTTTGCAGGGGGCCCCTGCATGCTATTCCATTTTTCTGAAGTTATCTCACTCCTCAGAATGTGCGAGAACAGCCAGTGGATCTTAGTTACGTCTGCTAAGATCATAGAAAACGCAGGCAGATTCTTCTTCTAATGCTGCCTGAGAAACAAACAGCACACTCCGGTGCCATTTAAAATAACAAACTTTTGATTGAAGAAATAAACTAAGTTTAAAAACACCACAGACCTCTCACAACTACCTATCTTTAGTTAGGTTGCAAGAGAATGACTGGGTATGACATGTGAGGGGAGGAGCTATATAGCAGCTCTGCTTGGGTGATCCTCTTGCAACTTCCTGTTGGGGAAGAGATATAATCCCATAAGTAATGGATGACCCGTGGACTGACTACACTTAACAAGAGAAATTCCCTACTTCAAAA
>NC_069504.1:597379989-597477489 GCF_027579735.1 Bombina bombina
ACAAACATAACAAACGTATACCAAGAGGCCTGAGAATCAGAAAATTCCCCTCATTTAGGGTAATGGATGGCGACTTTATTTCTAAATGGAATGAGATATTAGATACATGCTCCTTTGCTCTGATAGAACTGCTTATTGAGTATAAACAGAAACAAAGAAATGAGCTGTTAGAAGAGATGAAAAATATACAGGAGCATCTTAATTCATTCCAGAAAAATGTGAAGTTTAAAACTTATGACAAACAATTTGAGAAGAATATGTTAACATTCAGACAAGAACTATGGGAGTTTAAATCACCCAAAATGATGAGGGATAAATATGACTATGACCATCAAACAGTTTATAGATGGGATAACAGTGATAATTATAGGAAAGACCAAAGAAGGGGGAATAAATGGTTTAAAAACCGCATGAAGAAATCTAAACATGTGACATTCTCAGACACTGAATATGAGGTTGAATCCTCAGAGGGAGAGTACAATAGTGAAGATAATGAATCTATAGTGTTAAAATCATCCCTTGAGGGGTCTACAACTGCGGTCTCAAAAAACGCCAAGCTAGAGACTTTAACCACAGGGAGAAAAAAAACACACAGAGGGAAAAGGGGAAAAAGAGCCAGGAACCACAAGCAGGGAAGAGGAACAAAATACACAGAAGTACAAGAAGACACAACAGAGAACATACACTACCAGATCAATGAATCAACAAAGAAAGAAATATGCATGAAAGATAACAATTTGATAAATTTATCTGATGTGAATTTAACTAATGCAGAGGTTAATGTTTTATCCAAGGGTTTGAATTGTGTTCCCTCTCAGCACTTTAACTTGTTCAATGCAGTCTTAGACGTTAACAGGTTTGTGAGAAAGCTAGTGCTGCAAAAACATTTTGCTGGTGCTGAGAGGGAACAAGATAATGCCCCATTAACCCATAGAGAAAATTGGGAGGAAAGGGAAGCTTATTTAACTTTTTCAGAACAATGTACTATAACTGATATGGAAGGATTACTGAATGAAAATATGGAGGGGAGAGATAACTTTGTAACAGAGAAAGATATTGATTTGAGTATTTTTTTTTTAAAAAAAAAGAGTAATTTCTACCCGGTATATACAAGAACACAATCAATGGAAACCTTCCAGAAAGTAATAGAGGAGAAACTTAGGGAATTAGATGAGAAGGGCAGAAAACAGAAATACAACTTGTCCCTTAAAGAAAAAGAAGCTTTGAGTAAAATATCAAATGATAATAGAATTGTAGTGAGAGCTTCGGATAAGGGTGGGAACGTAGTGGTACTAAACAGGGAATCCTATATCACTGAAACCCTAAGACAGTTAGGGGACAGGGAGGTATATATGAAACTGAAGGAAAATCCGACTACAGATTACAAGAAGGTCTTAACAAATATTGTAGAAACTGCGAGATATAAATAATGTAATTAATCAGTCAGTACAAGAAATGTTAGTACCTGAACAACCCGTTACACCGGTGTTCCACTACTTCCCAAAGATCCATAAAGACAGATATAATCCTCCAGGGCACCCAATTATTGCAGGCATCAATTCCTTAAATGAACCTCTTTCAGATTTGATTGACAGTTTTCTGCAACCTCTAGTTAAATCACTCCCTAGCTTTATTCAAGACACCACCTCACTTTTATTTAAGTTAAATCAGATTAAATGGAAATCGTCTTATCGATTTTTAGTGGTAGATGTGGCATCACTCTATACCTCTATTTCACATGTGAAAGGATTGCAGGCTATAGAGTATTTTTTGGAACATCAAAGTAATTATGATAATGTGACCAAACATTTCTTACTTACATCTATTGAATATCTCCTCACACACAACTTCTTCATGTCCGAGGGGGGTTTCTATCTCCAGGGACGTGGAACTGCTATGGGGGCAAAGTTTGCCCCCTGCTACGCCAATCTCTTTATGGGATGGTGGGAGCGGTTCCACGTCCTTGGAGATGGAAACCCCCTTCGTAAGAATATTATCTTCTACGCCAGATTTATAGATGATCTGATTTTCATCATTGATAGTGAAGAACAAGCAGTGAACACATTCTGTAATTATCTAAATGACACAACAAAATCAAAATACCATTTGCTTTCTAGATATAAAGATCACTGGTAAGAGTAATGGAACTATAGAGACTGACTTGTACAGAAAACCCACTTCAGGTAACACCATTTTAGAGTATAAATCTTGCCATCCAAGACACACCTTACAGGGAATACCAAAAGGCCAGTTTATAAGAGCCAAACGTAACTGCACAACGGAGGAGAGTTACAGAATACAAGCCGATAGTCTTACTGTTAGACTTAAGGAAAGGGGGTATGACCCCAAGATACTAGAGAGAGCACGTGAAGAGGTAGACAGTCTGCCTAGGGAGGATCTTTTGAGATATCGGGATAAAGGGAATAATAAGGGTTTAATGAGTAAACAGCAGAAGCCCAAATTTATAACCACATAGTCTAGAATATGGAAAAATATGTCAGATTATAAAAGAATGTTTACCGATTTTATATACGGATCCAGGTCTAAAACAAGTCATACAAGATGGCTGTGAATTTATATCTAAGAAAGGAAAATCAATAGGTAATGCTGTGTCCCATTCAGATTGTTCTATCAGACCCAATAGCTGTTGGCTAAAAAAGAGAAAAGGTTTTTTTAAATGCAGGAGAAACATATGTAAGACTTGTAACTATGTTTCTGAGGGAGATAATTGTGTATCTACCCACACACAAAAAAACCTACAAAATAAATGTTTGCATGAATTGTAACACAACTCATGTAACATACTTATTGACCTGTAGGGGGTGCTCTAAGCAGTATGTAGGAAGAACAAAGAGACAGGTTTTTGGCTCACATCAGATCTATTGAGGATACAGAATCTGATACCCCCATTGCCAGACACTTTAGGGAACTACATAATGCAGATCCCAATTTACTCAGTATACAGGCTATAGATCATGTACCATTATGGAAGAGAGGTAGGGATAGAGAGGCAAAACTAAATACCAGATAAATATTTTGGATCTTTACTCTCAATACAACTATCCCCCATGGCCTTAACTTCAGAAGAGACATAGATCTATGTGTTTAGTGCCCCATTAATAACTACAAGTGTCATATCTATTATCTTCATTATTGATATATAGAATAAGTATACTACAAGTTAGATTTAAACAATAAAGAATAAAGGACACTAGTAGTGTTAAATGTGATTTACAGAAGTTAAGAAATTAATTGATATAGGCTTATATGGAGACTTCACGAATATATGTATATACCTTTAATTGGAATCCCTATTTAAGGTGTGATTGCTGGGTCACCTGTGAGCAGTGAACAAGTGCGGCAGGCACAAAACATGTCTGCTGCATCTTGACCCAGCTGTCTCCATTGCCTGTCTGCTACAGGAGCTGTTATCTATGTGTTTTTATTGTGGATTGCTTCAATAAAAGTTTAAGTTTTAAAGATACACTGGAGCCACGACATCCTTCTTTGAATTTTGTACATTTACAGCGCAGAAAACACTGTGTGGTGGCAAGTGCAACTGTAACTAAAGACGTGTGACGTCATCCCACGTTCCATAGTGCCGCGAAAACCGGAAGTGGGTAAGGCAGAGCGCATCGCTCAAATCCGTGTAACAGAGTATATATATATATATATATATATATATATATATATATATATATATATCCCTCACGAGAAGAACATTGGAATGTAAAAAATATACAGTAAATGCACAATTAAAGTGATTATATATATATATATATATATATATATATATATATATATATATATATATATATATATACACATATACATACATACATACATCCATCTCCAATGTGTTTTTTTTGGTAAAAAATAAATAAAAAATAAATAAAAAAATATCAATCTCAATATTAAAGCCCTTTTTTTTTCTAACACCTAAGATCTCATATCTTTGAGCCTTTACAACTTTTGTTGCAATATATTTTTAATAATGTTTTATTAGATTGTGTTATTATGAGTGCAAATATACTTTGTAATGCATTTTTGATGTGTTTTGTGCAACTTTTATGTTTTGCAAAACAGTTTACCTTGGCTCTGAAGTCATGATAATCATTCTAGCGTATATCGTGATTGCGCCCAAAAGCCCAACCAGCGCAAACCCCTGCGATAAACCCCTTATCTATTGGGTGCAATAATTTGCGCTCCACTCATAGTCTGGCCATTATCAACAAATGATTGTTCATATAATGAAAGGAATACTTCATATACTAATTATAACCTAACCTGCATTGACTTCAATTAAGGAACTGCCACCATGAGATCTTATTGCCGATTACTGTTTGCTGATGACAAAGGAGGAGACTTACAAATTGGTATTTGTGGCAGCACATACATCAGTGCCCCCTACAGAGTTGTTGTTTTTTTTGCTGTGGGTGTTGCTAATAAAAATATATATATATATTAAAAATGAAAAAAAAATATATAAAAAAACATCTTCGGAAAAAATAAAAAACGTGTGAATTTTGTGTGCTAACCAGGGTTAAAAAAAGCATATACATGTTTAGTATCTGTGCTCACTAGAGGCAAGGGCCATACGCATATCTAACCTTTTTTTCTTTCTAACTAATCTGCCAAAAATCTAAAAAAAGAATCAAGAAATGTTGTAGAAAAAACTGAAGAGCACCGATTTTTTTTTAGTCAATGTCTTGTCAAAAATTACCATTAATGAAAGCCTCTTGTGGAATTTTAGATTCCAGAGCATTTGTACCGTTAGGAAATATATACTTTTAAGGGGATACATTGGATTCTATTATAAAATTGACTTAATTCCCTTAGTATCCTTTGTTGAAAAAGCAGCAATGCACTCACATATGTTCAGCCACCAATCAGCAGCTAGCTCCCAGTAGGGCATGGCTGCTCCTGATCCTACCTAGGTATGCTTTTGAACAAAGTATACTAGGAGTACAAAGGAAAATAGAAAATAAACAGGAAAGTTGTTTAAAATTGCATGCTCCATCTGAATCATAACAGTTTAATTTTAACTTTACTGTCCCTTGATAACTAAAGGATAACATTCTTTTTAGTTTGGGTGTAGTAGAGTATAGTTTCCTGCAGGCTTAATATGTTAACCATTTACATGCTAACCATGCAATTAAAATAGCATGCACACGTTTGGTATCTTTGTGCTCAGGAGATATGGAGGATTTTTAATTAACTCTTTTTTATCTTTCTTCTATGTTCTCAATAATATCTCAAAAAATATACTGGGAATGAAAAAAAAAAATTTGTGAAAAATTAAATATCTATTTTTAAAACAGATTCATGGAAAAGTATTTCTATGAATAAAAAAAACCCCAATCTGAATTTTTATTTAGCTTAAAGCAGTGTTTCTCAACTCCAGTCCTCAAGCACTCTGGAGACGCCAGATTTTCATGATATCTTAACTAGAGCTCAGGTGAAATAATCAGCTGTTGAGTGAAAGCAGATAACCATAGCTACTGATCAGCTGATTATTTCAGCTGTGCTCTAGTTCAGATATCAAGAAAATCTGGCCTGTTAGGGGTATTTGAGGACCAAAAGTTAAGAAACACTGATTTATGCAATATAAAAATTCAGAATAGTTTTTTTTTCCAAGCAAATGAAGACAAATTTATAATAGGAGTAAAATAGAAAGTTGCTTAAAATTGCATGCTCTATCTGAATCATGAAAGTTTAATTTTGACTAGACTATTCCTTTAAGACAATGTATTAAGCAAGGGCAAAGGTTAGATACTCAAGTATTTTAGTGATCTATTTCTCCCACTGTAAGAACAGAAGGTTTGTAGTTGGGTACATTCCACTGCAGTCAGATTGATGTTAAGCATCTTGGACATCTGAGCATTTATTTTAAAGTTAGGGAAGAAACCAAACCTATTAAATCCCTCTAATAAGTGTGGAAGAGAAGATTATGGGGAAGACAAAGATATCAAAACATTGTCTGCATACAGTGTCAGTTTGTAGTTATTAGGTCCTACAATAATTCTCTTAATCTGCCTAATATAAGAAGCCATTACCTCCATGGTGAGAGCAAATAAAATGGGGTCTAACGGACATCCCTGATAATGAGTACCGTTTGTAATGTTGAAAGTCAGACAAAAGACTGTTTACTTTGACTTTCGCAGTGGGTGAAGTGTAATGATTAGCACTGGTATTTCACGAGGCAATAGAGTGCGCTTCCATAGGCTCCAATGGGAGCCTCGTTCTCATGATGTGAGATTAAGGTAGGAAAAATCTGATTGGCTGATTGAATCAGCCAATCGGACTCAAGTTCAATCGGATTGGCTGATCCAATGAGCCAATCAGATTGAGCTTGCATTCTATTGGCTGATCGGAACAGCCAATAGAATGCAAGCTCAATCTGATTGGCTCATTGGATCAGCCAATCCGATTGAACTTGAATCGGATTGGCTGATTCAATCAGCCAATCAGATTTTTCCTACCTTAATTCCGATTGGCTGATAGAATCCTATCAGCCAATCGGAATTCGAGGGACGCCATCTTGGATGACATAATTTAAAGGAACCTTCATTCAGCGAGTAGGCGTCGTGGAAGAAGGATGGATCCGCGTCGGCTGGAAGAAGATGGCTCCGCTCCGGATGGATGAAGATAGAAGATGCCGCTTGGATGAAGATGTCTACCGGTCCGGATGTCCTCTTCTGCCCGGATAGGATGAAGACTTCTGCCGCTCCGTATGCCCTCTTTTAGTCCATCGGTGCCCGGCTGGGTGAACACGGCTCAAGGTAGGGAGATCTTCAGGGGGGTAGTGTTAGGTTTATATAAGGGGGGGTTGGGTTAGAGTAGGGGTATGTAGGTGGTGGTATTGTGTTTTTTTTTACAGGCAAAAGATCTGATTTCTTGGGGCATGCCCCGCAAAAAGCCCTTTTAAGGGCTGGTAAGGTAATAGAGCTGTTAACTTTTTTAATTTAGATTAGGGTAGGGAATTTTTTTTATTTTGGGGGGCTTTGTTATTTTATTAGGGGGCTTAGAGTATGTGTAATTAGCTTAAAATTCTTATAATCTTTTTTTATTTTTTGTAATTTAGTGTTTGTTTTTTGTAATTTAGTTTAGTTTATTTAATTGTAGGTATTTGTAGTTAATTGATTTAATTTATTTATTGATAGTGTAGTGTTAGGTTTAATTGTAACTTAGGTTAGGATTTATTTTACAGGTAATTTTGTAATTATTTTAACTAGGTAGCTATTAAATAGTAAATAACTATTTAATAGCTATTGTATCTAGTTAAAATAAATACAAAGTTGCCTGTAAAATAAATATAAATCCTAAAATAGCTATAATGTAATTATTCGTTATATTGTAGCTATATTAGGGTTTATTTTACAGGTAAGTATTTAGTTTTAAATAGGAAGACTTTAGTTAATAATATTTAATTTATTTAGTTAGATTAAAATTATATTTAACTTAGGGGGGTGTTAGCTTTAGGGGTTAATACATTTATTAGAGTAGCGGCGAGGTCCGGTCGGCAGATTAGGGGTTAATAAGTGTAGGTAAGGTAGCGGCGACGTTGGGGGGGGCAGATTAGGGGTTAATAAATATTATGTAGGTGTCGGCGATGTTAGGGGCAGCAGATTAGGGGTACATAGGGATAATGTAGGTTGCGGCGGTGTCCGGAACGAAAGATTAGAGGTTAATAATAAAATGCAGGTGTCAGCGATAGCGGGGGCGGCAGATTAGGGGTTAATAAGTGTAAGGTTAGGGGTGTTTAGACTCGGGGTTCATGTTAGGGTGTTAGGTGCAGACTTAGAAAGTGTTTCCCCATAGGAAACAATGGGGCTGCGTTAGGAGCTGAACACTGCTTTTTTGCAGGTGTTAGGTTTTTTTTCAGCCCAAACTGCCCCATTGTTTCCTATGGGGGAATCGTGCACGAGCACGTTTTTCCAGCTAGCCGCTACCGTAAGCAACGCTGGTATTGAGAGTTGAAGTGGCGGTAAATATGCCTGTACGCTCCCTTTTTGGAGCCTAACGCAGCCCTTCAGAGAACTCTAAATACCAGCGTTGTTTAGAAGCAGCGCTAGAAAAAAAACACGCGCCCCTTTGGCTGCAAAACTCTAAATCTAGGTGACAGTTTCCCATAGACCACTATTTAAAGGCACTTTTCAGTGCCAGTATTTTTCTAACACCCCACACCCACCAATTTTAAATCCTACAAACTGTTTTGTGCAGTTATTTTTTATTTAAAAAAATGATACTTTTTTGTTTTTAAATAAAAAAATTACAATATACTTTAATTTGGGGCCAATTGGGGCACTTGTATTGGCTGATTATTTATCATGTGCCCGTAAATGGGCGATTTAGCACTCCACTTGTAATCTAGCTCTTGATATTTTGCAATTGAGCATGTGCTTGAAGATGGAGGACTCTGATGCTCTCATCACTTGCAGAATAGTTTTTTTTTTTATTCATAGAAATACTTATCCAGTAATCAGTTTTAAAAATAGGTATGCTTTAATTTTTTCACAGAATAATTCTTACATGTTCATTCTTAAAATATTTTTTCGACATTATATTGAGAACATAGTAGTAACAATTGGTTGTAATACATTGAAGTTACATCAACTTTAATTGTAATTAACTCTCCAATCTGGACCGTGAGTAAAAATAAGTATACATACCCTGCATTATTTTGTATCTCCATTAGAAATAATCAACAGTAATATGGCAATGTAGCGTTTAATCATGATATTAGTTCTACTTTAGAAAAATGTTATAATGCACCTTTTATTTTGTTTTCCATGAATACAATTACTGTTTCCAAGCAATAAAGTTATTTGTATAATTTAAAGGGGAATAAACGTTGCTAGACATCTACATTTAAGAACTTAGAGGGTCTGCTGGCATCCTTATGTGTATCATCATGTTGTGTTATCAACATTATGTACCACAAATATACATAACAGCAGGGCAATGGGTCCTGTAGTGCTAGGTTTACCTTATCCTTCAGACTGTGCTGGCACCCAGAACCAATAAGGAATTCCACTACCTCCATCTGCCCATGTTCTGCAGCAAGGTGAAAAGCCGTCCTACCCAACTAAAAGAAAACAAATTAATTGCAGTACTAACATGTCACCCTCTCTCTGTGTAAAAAGTATACATGTTGCACACAAAGTCTCCATATATAAATATACTATATAGTTATTGTTGACATGGTAACTCGTAGTAATGTGTAGTTTATTGCAACAGTGTCCTTGACTGAGGAAGTGCTAATATACTGCTGGATGGCACATCTTGAAAATCAGGTTCTGTTAATGTAAAAATGATATGATCAAGAAGTTGTTGAGTAAATATTGCTTGTGCTTCCCCACCCACCACTAATTAAACACATTTACAGAGTACACATAGATGACCTTTGCAATCTGGTATTTGCTAAAATGCTGGCTCTTTTCTAATATGAAATGCAAAGCATATATTATAGGTTTTTACGTTTGCTGGCACAAATATTCTATATTTGTCAGGTAATATAGATATACAATGCCTTTTATAGTTATTCACAAATACTTGCATTGGTGTAACATTTCTTAAATAGCATGTGCTAATCTTAGTATCTGACTGTCAAACGTTTTTGTCCACAATTAATAATCCTTAGTTAGATGAACATTGATACCTATAAGCAAATGTTATGATATACATGATACATCATACAAATCACTAAAGCAATCTGGCGTATAAGCTACATGGCAATGTGAACAGGTGTGCAATACACCAAATGCAAATTATTTACACAACAAACTACCGCAGTCATTAAACAAAAAGGTTGTAAAAGATTCTCAGAGATCCCATTTGTTCAGAAATAACAGACCTGCATGGCTTTGCCATTGGGTTTTGGAAATTAAAAGGCTTCTAAGTGGACCTGCGCACCACACTTCTAAAATTCCCAGCAGTGAAGGGGTTAATCAGTTAGCTTGTAGGAGTTAAAATTTGCTCTAGTTTAGGGATTACCCTGCCACCTACTGTTCCCTACATGATTCCTTCCAAGCACTTCTCTTCCCTTCTGAACCCCCCCACTGGTCACCACCATCATAGGTATTTTAGCAAGAACCGTTATGTAAACAACATACTGCATATCCCTATAACCACAGCTTCTTAACAACTTCTAAAAAAAGTAATTTACTCTACAGTGCAGAATAAAACAAAATTTGTGCTTACCTGATAAATTTCTTTCTTTTGCGATGTACCGAGTCCACGGTTTCATCTTTACTTGTGAGATATTGTCCTTCCTAACAGGAAGTAGCAAAGAGAGCACCACAGCAGAGCTGTCTATATAGCTCCCCCCTTAACTCCACCCCCCAGTCATTCGACCGAAGGCCAAGGAAGAAAAGGAGAAACTATAAGGTGCAGAGGTGACAGTATTTTTTATTGAAAACTTCAATCTGTCTTGATAGACAGGGCGGGCCGTGGACTCGGTAAATCGCAAAAGAGAGAAATTTATCAGGTAAGCATAAATTTTGTTTTCTTTTGCAAGATGAACCAAGTCCACGGTTTCATCCTTACTTGTGGGATACCAATACCAAAGCTTTAGGACACGGATGAAGGGAGGGACAAGACAGGAACCTAAACGGAAGGCACCACTGCTTGCAAAACCTTTCTCCCAAAAATAGCCTACGAAGAAGCAAAAGTATCAAATTTGGAAAATTTGGAAAAGGTATGAAGCGAATACCAAGTCACAGCCTTACGAATCTGTACAACAGAAGCATCATTTTTAAAAGCCCATGTGGAAGCCACCGCTCTAGTGGAGTGAGCTGTAATTCTTTCAGGAGGCTGCTGTCCAGCAGTCTCATAAGCCAAACGGATGATGCTTTTCAGCCAAAAGGAAAGAGAGGTAGCCGTAGCCTTTTGACCTCTGCGCTTTCCAGCATAGACAACAAACAAAGAAGATGATTGGCGAAAATCTTTGGTTGTCTGCAAATAAAACTTCAAAGCACGTACCACGTCCAAGTTGTGCAACAGACGTTCCTTCTTAGAAGAAGGATTAGGACACAGAGAAGGAACAACAATTTCCTGATTGATATTCCTGTTAGAAACAACCTTAGGGAGGAACCCAGGTTTGGAACGCAAAACCACCTTATCAGCATAGAAAACAAGATAAGGCGAGTCGCATTGTAATGCAGATAGTTCAGAAACCCTTTGAGCTGAAGAAATAGCAACTAGAAACAGAACTTTCCAAGATAGAAGCTTAATATCTATGGAATGCATGGGTTCAAACGGAACCCCCTGAAGAACATTAAGAACTAAATTTAGACTCCATGGCGGAGCAACAGATTTAAACACAGGCTTGATTCTAACTAAAGCCTGAAAAAAAGCCAGAACGTCTGGGACATCAGCCAGACGCTTGTGCAATAGGATAGACAAAGCAGATAACTGTCCCTTTAAGGAACTAGCTGACAATCCTTTCTCCAATCCTTCTTGAAGAAAGGACAAAATCCTAGGAATCCTGATCTTACTTCATGAGTAGCCTTTGGATTTGCACCAAAAAAAGATATTTACACTATATCTTATGATAGATTTTCCTGGTGAAAGGCTTTCAAGCCTGAATCAAGGTATCTATGACCGACTCAGAGAACCCCCGCTTTGATAAAATCAAGCGTTCAATCTCCAAGCAGTCAGTTGCAGAGAAATTAGATTTGGATGCTTGAACGGACCTTGAATTAGAAGGTCCCGTCACAGTGGCAGAGTCCATGGTGGTAGAGATGACATGTCCACCAGGTCTGCATACCAAGTCCTGCGTGGCCACGCAGGTGCTATCAAAATCACTGAAGCTCTCTCCTGTTTGATTCTTGCAATCAAACGGGGAAGGAGAGGAAATAGTGGAAACACATAAGCCAGGTTGAACGACCAGGGTACTGCTAGAGCATCCATCAGTACTGCCTGAGGATCCCTGGACCTGGATCCGTAACAAGGAAGTTTGGCGTTCTGACGAGACGCCATCAGATACAATTCTGGTGTGCCCCATAGCTGAACCAGTTGAGCAAACACCTCCGGATGGAGCTCCCACTGCCCCGGATGAAAAGTCTGACGACTTAGAAAATCTGCCTCCCAGTTCTCTACCCCTGGGATATAGATCGCTGATAGATGGCAAGAGCGAGTCTCTGCCCATCGGATTATCCTGGAAACTTCTATCATCGCCAAGGAACTCCATGTTCCCCCCTGATGATTGATATAAGCTACAGTCGTGATGTTGTCCGACTGAAACCTGATGAATCCGGCCGAAGCCAGCTGAGGCCACGCCTGAAGAGCATTGAATATCGCTCTTAATTCCAGAATATTTATCAGTAGGAGGGCCTCCTCCTGAGTCCACAAACCTTGTGCTTTCAGGGAATTCCAGACTGCACCCCAGCCCAGTAGGCTGGCGTCCGTCGTCACTATAACCCACGCTGGCCTGCGGAAACACATTCCCCTGGACAGGTGATCCTGTGACAACCACCAAAGAAGAGAGTCTCTGGTCTCTTGATCCAGATTTATCTGAGGAGATAAATCTGCATAATCCCCATTCCACTGTTTGAGCATGCATAGTTGCAGTGGTCTGAGATGCAAGCGAGCGAACGGAACCATGTCCATTGCCGCTACCATAAGTCTGATTACCTCCATACACTGAGCCACTGACGGCCGAGGAATGGAATGAAGAGCTCAGCAGGTGGTTAAAACCTTTGATTTCCTGACCTCCGTCAGAAAAATTTTCATGTCCACTGAATCTATCAGAGTTCCCAGGAATGGAACTCTTGTGAGAGGAATAAGAGAACTCTTTTTCACGTTCACCTTCCACCCATGAGATCTTAGAAAGGCCAACACTAAGTCCGTGTGAGACTTGGCTAGTTGGAAAGTCGACGCTTGAATTAGGATGTCGTCTATAGGAATGTGTAGATACGCATCCTTTAAATCCACGGTAGTCATATATTGACCCTCCTGGATCATTGGTAAAATAGTCTGAATGGTCTCCATCTTGAAGGATGGAACTCTTAGGAATTGGTTTAGGATCTTGAGATCTAGAATTGGTCTGAAGGTTCCCTCTTTTTTGGGAACCACAAACAGATTGGAATAGAAACCTTGTCCCTGTTCTGCTTTCGGAACTGGGCAGATCACTCCCATGGTAAAAAGGTCTTCTACACAGCGTAAGAACGCCTCTCTTTTTGTCTGGTTTACAGACAATTGAGAAAGATGGAATCTCCCCCTTGGAGGAGAATCTTTGAAATCTAAAAAATACGCCTGGGTTACAATTTCTACGGCCCAGGAGTCCTGAACGTCTCTTGCCCAGGCCTGAGCAAAGAGAGAGAGTCTGCCCCCCTACTAGATCCGGTCGCGGATCGGGGGCTACCCCTTCATGCTGTCTTAGTGGCAGCAGCAGGCTTTTTGGCCTGTTTACCCTTGTTCCAATCCTGGTTAGGTCTCCAGGTTGGCTTGGATTGAGCAAAGTTCCCCTCTTGCTTTGCAGCAGGGGAAGAGGAAGCGGGACCACCCTTGAAGTTTCGAAAGGAACGAAAATTATTTTGTTTGGTCCTTGTCTTATTTGACTTATCTTGGAGAAGGGCATGACCCTTCCCCCCAGTGATGTCTGAAATTATCTCTTTCAGTGCAGGCCCGAATAGGGTCTTACCTTTGAAAGGGATGGTCAAAAGCTTAGATTTTGATGACACATCAGCCGACCAGGACTTAAGCCATAACGCTCTACGCGCGAAAATGGCAAAACCTGAATTCTTTGGCGCTAACTTAGCGAGATGAAAAGCGGCGTCCGTAATAAAAGAATTATCTAGCTTAAGAGCCTTAATTCTGTCCAGAATATCATCTAGTGGGGTCTCCACCTGAAGAGCCTCTTCTAGAGCATCAAACCAAAAGGCAGCTGCAGTGGTTTACGGGAACAATGCACGCTATGGGTTGAAGAAGAAAACCTTGATGAACAAAAATTTTCTTTAGGAGACCCTCTAATTTTTTATCCATAGGATCAATGAAAGCACAACTGTCTTCAATAGGTATAGTTGTACGCTTAGCCAGAGTAGAAATAGCTCCCTCCACCTTAGGGACCGTCTGCCATGAGTCCCTCATGGTGTCAGATATGGGAAACATTTTCTTAAAAACAGGAGGGGGAGCGAACAGAATACCTGGTCTATCCCACTCCTTAGTAACAATGTCCGAAATCCTCTTAGGGACCGGAAAAACATCAGTGTAAACAGGAACCTCTAGATATTTGTCCATTTTACACAATTTTTCTGGAACTACAATAGGGTCACAATCATCCAGAGTCGCTAAAACCTCCCTGAGCAATAAACGGAGGTGTTCTAGATTAAATTTAAATGCCGTCATATCTGAATCTGTCTGAGGGAGCAACCTTCCTGAATCAGAAATCTTTCCCTCAGATAGCAAATCCCTCATCCCTACCTCAGAACATTGTGAGGGAATATCGGATACGGCAACTAAAGCATCAGAAGGCTCAGCATTTGTTCTTAACCCAGAGCTACTGCGCTTCCCTTGCAACCCTGGCAGTTTAGATAAAACCTCTGTGAGGGTAGTATTCATAACTGAAGCCATATCTTGCAAGGTGAAAGAATTAGACGCACTAGAAGTACTTGGCGTCTCTTTTGCGGGCGTTACCGGTTGTGACACTTGGGGAGAACTAGATGGCAAAACCGGATTTCCTTCTGTCTGAGAATCATCCAATGCCAAACTGTTATAAGTCAAAATATGCTGTTTGCAATTTATAGACATATCAGTACAAGTGGGACACATTCTGAGAGGGGGTTCCACAATGGCTTCTAAACAAATTGAGCAATGAGTTTCCTCAATGTCAGACATGTTGAACAGGCTAGTAATGAAACAGGCAAGCTTGGAAAACACTTTATTTAATGAAAAAAACACAATTTGCAAAACCGGTACTGTGCCTTTAAGAGAAAAAAAGACATACACAAACTGCAAAAATGCTTAAAATTGCCTCAAATTTTCCGAAATTTTTACAGTACACCCACTAAGTTATAGTAAGATTGCACCACAAATATCTAAGCAATAAACCCCCAAATGAAAAAAACGGATTGACAAATGTCTAAAACCGGTAAAAAGCTTTGATTGGGCCCCAGAAGAGTACCAGGACCTCTGGAGACGTTGCTTGCTGATTGCCTGCATCAACTAAGTGCGCAACAGAGGCGCGAAAATAGGCCCCACCCCTCTCACTCAATGTTGCTGGGGCCTACACAAAAACCTTTTTTTTTTTTTTAAAGCCATGTGGGTTATAAAAACCATTAAATAAGCCAAGTGTACCCTCAAACATGTGTCCCATAAGAATAAAGACCGTACTCCCAGAAAACACAAACGTTTGCCCAATATATTATACACAAACTGAGTGCCCATAAGATTAGCCCTGTATGTAAGCTAGTAATGCCCCTTCTATAACTAGGATTACTGCTTACCCTTCCCCTAATGGGGAAACTGTCAGCCTTTCTGAGTTAACACAGTCTCTACAGAAAAAATGACTGAACATACCTCATTGCTGTATAGCAAGAAACCGTTCCTCACACTGAAGTTTTCCTGTACTCCTCAGCTTCTGTGGGAACAGCAGTGGACCTTAGTTACAAATGCTAAGATCATCATCCTCCAGGCAGAAATCTTCATCTATGTCCTGCCTGAGAGTAAATAGTACAACACCGGTACCATTTAAAAATAACAAACTCTTGATTGAAGATAAGATAAAAACTAACAGTTTAACACCTCTTCTCTTTACCCTTCCTGCTTAAAGCCAGCAAAGAGAATGACTGGAGGGTGGAGTTAAGGGGGGAGCTATATAGACAGCTCTGCTGTGGTGCTCTCTTTGCTACTTCCTGTTAGGAAGGACAATATCCCACAAGTAAGGATGAAACCGTGGACTCGGTACATCTTGCAAAAGAAATTATGGTTAACAGAACAGTAAGATTTATAAGGAAGAATTGTAGAGCATAACCACAGATGGCTGACTCACTAGGAGATGAATATTTTGTTGTCAATAGTATAATTTAAGCTGGTGTTGACGTATTAGACACCAAGCAGACCAATTACTGAGCCTTAGAAGATATACTGACCTTGTTCACCTTGTCTAGCTTAATATCTTCTAGGTCCTCCATGATGAACTCCATCACCTTGATATGACCCCTCTGGGCTGCACACTGAAGTAGGTTCAACCCATTCTGTTAAAGATATTGATAAAACTACATGCTCACACTTTTTACATGCAAAAAAAAATAGAGATGCTGCTCTTTAATATGACTGAAATTATTTTGACTACATTATTTTTTTGAAGTATAGAAAACAAAATATAAAAAACAGTCTGAATCACATTGTCCATCTATTGTATTTACTAATAAATTGGAGCTGTGGCGCCAAAACATTAAAAGTTGACAGTTGACAGTAGATATTAACATCTATATTGTTGACACCTGAGTTGAGGATCTCATTAAGGGAGGTCCCTAACTGTCTGTATGTGAAGGTGACACCCACATATTACAATACTGTTCTTAATAAAAAAAATAAGCTGATCATTTTTCAGAATCAGGACCTTCAAGTCTAGGTAGAAGATAGTGAATTAAGAGAGGAATATATGGAGATGAAGTGCAGATGGTTTGTAAGGTAAAACAAATGAGTATTTTGTACAATAAAAACAGACATGGTGGCAATATCCACTTATACAACTTGTTCAGGGAAAATATAATTATAAATATGGAAAGGTACCTGAACAATTTTACTAAATGGACCAATCCTCAAATGTGCACATGAAAAAAGAGGATGATGGTCATTTGTGCAAAAGATTGAATCAAAATATTGGAAACAACAAAGCGTACCAACCGTAACAGAATGGTTACATTTACTCTTACACAGTTACAGGGATATGGCAAAGTGTTTGACTGGGAAGGGCTTTAATGTATATGTCTAAATACGTGTGTGTGTGCGCTCTGGTAAGTCTTGTCAGTACTGTGAGCTCCCTCAAAGAATTTTAGAAAATAAAATGTTAGCGTGAGAGCTGTTTATCTAGATATACAGGGTTCTAGGTGTGGAGAAGAGACAGACATTACTATAGAATAAAAGCCCCCCAAAAAGAGTTGTCCTTGTTTTTCAAGTCAAATTACGATTTGTAATAGTGACATTTAGTTAACAATATATTAAAATCATTTGTGAAAATTCAAATAAAATAAATATTAAAAAAAAATGTAGTCTGATTATTTCAAACCACCTCATTCTCTACAAGAGAAATGTGTTGCATTTTATCCAGGATACTTTAAACCAATTAAAACCTTTTCAATTCTCTTGCGTTCTTAGCCACAGGTACAAGAATCTTTACAGGTAATGTACCAGATTTTTGGGTGCACTACTCCGTTTCAGTACAGAATCTATCATCTTGTATTTCCCCATCGTTAAACAACAAGGATTCTTATTTCTGCAGACAGATGTTTGATTTTTATTCATAAGCACTGCAAAATTATACACTATGACTTGGTTACTATCTACTATTATACAATATGTTTTACCAGGGGACTAATTACATATTTGTCAGAGCTAATTTTACCTTATTTTCACAGTTTATTTTGGCTCCAGCATTCACAAGTATCTGTAAAATTCTAAGGTGTCCAAACCACGCTCCCAGCAGAAGTGCATTCATCCCAAACTAGAAATAGAAAAATATCAATAATAGAATATAAGAGAGCAGAGGGTTAATCTTCTCATATCAAATAGAGAAAGGAAAAATCACTAAACATAAAAAAATGACTAACAGGTCTATCTTAAAGGAGTGTGCCATGGTCAGATTTAAAGGGACAAACCAACATTTTTATTTTTTTATTCAGATCCCTAACATTTTAAACAACTTTCAAATTGATTCTATTATCAAATTTGCTTCATCCACTTAGTATCCCTTGCAGAAGGTGCAACAGTGCACTACTGGGAGCTAGCTGAACAAATCTAGTCAGCCAATGCATATATACAAATGAGTGTAGCCAGCTAGCTCCCAGTAGTAACGAATATGTACATATTCTTTTTTAAACAAACAATGCCAAGAGAACAAAGTAAATTTGAAATAGAAGTGAATTTAAAAGTGTCTTAAAATGACTTGCTCCATCTGAATCCTGCAATTACTGAAGCACATCTGCAGTCATTGATTTAGTTTTTCAGTCTCACAAAGAGATTTGCTTCTTTATGTCAATGCAAGATAAGCAGAATATACATTTGTATGGGGATTTTTTAGACAAGATGACGCTAAATGTAATATTTGAAAATATATAATATACAGTTATGTAACTTCCACAACAAACAGATATATAATCACTCATTTGGGTCTTCTAGGTCCATCTGCTAAGCATAACCTCTTGTGACGGTATTAAAGGGACATGATTCAGAGCGAGCATGCAGTTTTACACAACTTACCGGTTTATTTCTATTATCAAATTTGCTTCATTCTCTTGGTATCCCTTGTACAATTAGCAGCCAAGCACTACTAGGAGTTAGCTGAGCACATCGGTGAGCCAATGACAAGAGACATATGTGCATCAACCATTCACAAGCAAACTCCCAGCAGTATATTGTTGCTTCTAAGCCTACCTAGGTTAGCTTTTCAACAAAGGATACCAAGAGAGCAAAGTAAATTACAGCTCACACAGCCGAAACGCGTCAGCCTAAGTGACAACTATGCTCTGGGAAGGAAGCTTTTATGTTTCTGTTAAGGATTGCCATTGTTTTTAAGGATTTACTGCAATAAAGAATTGTTTTTTATTCAAGCAAAGACCCAAGGACTTCTCTCTTTTGTTCTATTCTCTATGCTCACGTAGCCAGTGTATTTGAGAAACCCAGGATGACGTCCATGGTGGCTGCTAGATTGCTCAACCACTGGGAAAGAAGGCGTGTTTGCACACGCGGCTAACAAACACTCTAAGTTCGAGGACGCCAGGTGACTTGAAGAGGGGAAACAACGGACGGGAATCCCGAACATAAAAAAGGAAAAGGTTTTTATCCCCCAGGACCGAGCACAGACATCACTACGAACTGTGAGTGTATCTAACCGCATTGCGATCTTACCCATAAAGTTTGGGAGCGAGTTGCAGAGTGTTTGTACTCCACCTAATGTTAATATCTGGATTGAGCAATGAATATTGCATCGCTGAACATATGACTTGCACAGGGATAAACTGTCTTTGTTTATTCTTCATTTAATGATTCAGAGAAAGCCTGCAATTTTAAGACACATTTAAATTCACTTCTATTTTCAAATGAGCTTTGTTCCCTAGATATCCTTTGTTGAAAAAGAATACGCACATATCCTACACTAGTGGGAGCTAGCTGCTGATTGGTGCTTGCACATATTTGTCTCTTGTGATTGGATAACTAGATGTGTTCAGTTTGCTGCAAGTAGTGCAATGATTTTCCTTCAGCAAAGGATAACAAGAGAATGAAGCAAATTTGAAAATGGAAGTAAATTGGAAAGTTGTTTAAAATTGTATGTTCTATCCAAATCATGAAATAAATTTGGGGGTTTCCTGTCCCTTTAAGTTTGATTTTACGATCCCTTTAAGATCAATCATTTAAATTATGTCCTTAACAAAGTAAACATGATTCATAGTGAGATGAACCTGGGAGACAACATAATTATTGCAAATAATAATCCAAATAATCCACTACTCAAAGGTAAGCTGTAAAATAATATACAAAGGGACTGGATATTTGTGTTCACCAAAAATTAATATAGAATATTAAATGTTAAAGGGACAGTAAAATCAAGATTAAACTTTCATGGTTTAGCATGCAATTAAAAAAATTTTTTTTTTTTAAATAATCTAATATCTAGTTTGCTTTGTTCTTTTGGTATCCTTTGTTGAGCGTAAACCTAGGTATGCATCTGCCTTTAGCAATTTATGGCAGCAGCATTTGCAAAAATGTATAACATTGCCACAAACACAGCTGCCATAGAATGCACTCTCCTGAGCCTATGTGGTTTACACTTCAGAAAAAAGGATACCATGAAAATGAAGCAAATTTAAAACACTTGTTAAATAATGTCTTAACAAGCTAAAGAAGGTCAATGCCAGAGACATTACTGACAGCCAGGAGCTGTTTTTCACAGTTTTTAGATTATATTGTATATTATAAACATATTTTATTGGGTATATCTTAAGATACTTTAAAATGCCTAGCCAAATACGTTTTCTGAGGATACATCCACCTTTCACATCAGCAATTGAGTGCCCTACAAATAAATTATGACTACATGTCTGTGCATGGAGGCAGCTTAGGGTTTATCTGGGATAAAAAGGTCAGATACATACATTATCTTCCTCATCCACACACACATCATGTTCCAAAAGCAGCTTGACGGCCTGCTCGTGCCCAGCTCCAGCTGCCCAGTGAAGAGCTGTCCTGTCTGCCTGAAACAGAAGTGAGACGACAAAAAGACAACATGATCCAGTGTCTGATCTACCTTGGGGAAAGAAAGCCGAGTAGTTTTTTTTTAGATAGGCTTATTTTTGGGGTTGGGGTTACTTTTATTGTAGAATGGGGTTGTATTTTTTTTTTTTTTAAGAAAAAGATCTAAGTCACTTTATGGCTATTGCTATAGTATCTTTTAGAGTTAGTATAGGGTATTTTATTTTGGGATGGGTTTTTTTTTATGCGGACTTTAGTTTTAGGATAAGCATAACTGGTATTTTTTTATTTTTAAAGTGCTTTGTTTTTTATATTTTGTGTAATTTTATTGTTTGTTATTTTGTGTAACTTAGGGGGTGTTAGGTTAGGGGTTAATAGGTTAGGGGGGTTTGCATTGGGCAGTTGTGGCAGTTAGGAGGGTGTTTGCGGTGTGGGTTATGGCGATATAGGGGTTAATAGGTTAGGAAGTTTATTGCAGTGGGCTATTGGCAGTATAGGGGTTAATAGGTTAGGATGTTTATTGCGGTGGGCTATTGGCGGTATAGGGGTTAATAGGTTAGGACGTTTATTGCGGTTGGTTATTTGCGGCATAAGGGGTTAATAGGTTAGGAAGTTTATTGCGGTGGGCTATTGGCGGTATAGGGGTTAATAGGTTAGGACGTTTATTACGGTTGGTTATTTGCGGAATAAGGGGTTAATAGGTTAGGAAGTTTATTGCGGTGGGGTATAGGTGGTATAGCGTTTAAGTAGTGTAGCGTTAGTTTGAGGAGGTGGGTTAAGGCGATTTAGGGGTACATAGGTATATTTAATAGGCTCGGTGCAATATATTTTTTTTTATGCGGACTTTAGTTTTAGGATAAGCATAACTGGAATTTTTTTTATTTTTAAAGTGCTTTGTTTTTTATATTTCGTGTAATTTTATTGTTTGTTATTTTGTGTAACTTAGGGGGTGTTAGGTTAGGGGTCTTGGTGGGTTGTTGTGGTTTAGGGGTTAATAGGTTAGGGGGTATTTGCATTGGGCGGTTGTGGCAGTTTTGGGGTCAATAAGTTAGGGGGTGTTTGCGGTGTGAGTTATGGCGATAAAGGGGTTAATAGGTTAGGAAGTTTATTGCAGTGGGCTATTGGCGATATAGGGGTTAATAGGTTAGGACGTTTATTGCAGTGAGCTATTGGCGGTATAGGGGTTAAAAGGTTAGGAAGTTTATTGCGGTGTGCTATTGGCGGGATAGGGGTTAATAGGTTAGGACGTTTATTGTGGATGGTTATTGGCGGTATAGGGGGTTAATAGGTTAGTTATATTAAGTTTATTGCGGTGGGGTATAGGTGGTATAGCGGTTAAGTAATGTAGCGTTAGTTTGAGGAGGTGGGTTATGGCGATTTAGGGGTACATAGGTATATTTAATAGGCTCGGTGCAATATATTTAAAAGGGATCATTTACATCACCAAAATCGGTGCCGATGCTGCTTGGAATATTTCGCCAGCATTGCCACCCATTGCGATGTATAGTAAAATTCCCCTCAGTGATGCTGCATTTAAACAGTAATAATGGCACTTTTAAATATTTCCCTGGCATTCTCGACATTGCGTTGGATCCCTTTTGAATATACTGCCACCTCGCAGCACTTTCTAGCATCGGGCCTTAGTGAGAACAGGAGGTATAACACAACTTACGTATGCAAGAACCTTTTAACAACCACTCATTGACATTACGACCTATAAGGGATACTGTACCTACACTGTTCTTGGCCCTGACATCCACACCTCTGTTGATCAGGTACAGCATCTTCTCTAAGTTGTTTGTTTTTGCTGCATTGTGAAATTCTATTTCCGATGGAAGTACTGAAATAAAGAAAAGAAAGAAAAAAAAAGGTAAATAAGAGAACAGAATGATTATTAAGGGATGAGTATTAGATGGTGTCACTCTTAAGAGAGTTTATTTATTGCATACCATAGCTTTATATCTCTTTTATGGAAAATAACTAAAATCATAACCCAAAGCAGTAGTTTTCTGTTAGATTTTAGGACACTCAGAGTACTTTTAAAATGTCTGCAACTGTGATTTATTTGCTTTATTGACAAAACAGAATGACATAACATAAAATAATGTGAGCTTACATGTGCTGATATCTCACAAGCCTGGGTGCAAAGCTCAATAGGAGAAATGACACAAAAATATTACACACCACACAGAGTAGTCAGCATTCACTGTGTAAGGACTGGGTTATACAACAATACGGCAGAACTGCTGGTACAACAGAACTTGGAGCTTGCTCAATGGGTTTGGATTCAGCTACCCCCCCAACTGTCCCGATTTTTGCGGGACAGTCTGATTTTAGGGGTCTGTCCCGCTGTCCCAGTTTGCTTGCCATGCATTTAAAAAAAAAAAAAATTATATTGGGCCCATATTTAGGGCTAGATTTATCAAAGCCATACTCCTCTAATATCGTCCAAAATAACGCATACAAACAGATCCTCATATTTATCAAAGCACTCTGCGCCTATAATTGCGCAAATCTGAAAGAAACTTCTTCGCACTCCACTTGCATTCGCCTAGGCGCACAGGCTCGCTCCCGAGTGCACCAATATACATTAGTAATAGGCGTAATTTAACAGCCCGACCTACAAATACGCCCAGTTGCTTATTCATCATTGCTTTGCGCCGATAATTTCGGCTGTAATTGCATGTTGTATATTTCGCCATACAGACTGAGTCGAACACCATTATAATACATGTTTTTTACATCTTGTAATGCAATACTTTACTCTTTTAACAAATTTTTCAAAAGTTCAGCGCAAAGACGATACTGTTATTCCCAGTAATTTGCGCTTCCACAGGTGCATATGGTACTAAAAGTTTTATATGTATATATCGATATATTGATATATTTATTTTTGTGTCAACATATGGCACAAACAGCACAGAAACATTGTGTAATATAAATATTAGCTTAAATAGTTACCTAAAAAAGTTTTTTTAATAATCAAAACATGGTGGCGCAAATATTTATAGGGATGTACTATGATAAATAGGGAGTAAATAAGGAGTAAATGCTTTTTCCGACAGGCGCAATTTATCTTTATTACGCCCCAACTCGCCTGCGCAAAGGTACGTCTATTTTTTTTTTATAAATTTAGGAGCACATGTGCGCCTCTCCGGAGGCAAAATGGGGCGCAGTTACAGGCGAAGAACATACAGAGTTCGCCTAGCCTTTGATAAATCTAGCCCTTAGAAGCAACTGGTTTTTCTCTCCCAGGGTTAGATACCTGTTAGATTCCCTGTGGAAAAGGAATGGCGTGTGGGTTAAGCAGGAGTAAGAAGACTGTATACCCTCTGACCTCAAGTAATGGTGATCTCTAACCTTTGGTAGTGATGATGTCTAACCCCTGGTGATAATACTAGCATGCCTTCAGTTTTATACGATGAGCAGTGCTAACACCAGGGTAACGAAAAGTGGCAGCCTCGGACTGCCAGCTAATGTGCTTGCCAACCCCAGGACCACATACAATGAATTACAGATACCCATATATGATGTAGTGTTTGTGTATCTGTATGTATAAGTGTATGCTATGTAGTGTGCGTGTATCTGCATGTATAAGTGTATGCTGTGTAGTGTGTGTGTGTGTATCTGCATGCATAATTGTATGCTGTGTAGTGTGTGTGTGTGTGTGTATCTGTATGTATAAGTGTATGCTATGTAGTGTGCGTGTATCTGCATGTATAAGTGTATGCTGTGTAGTGTGTGTGTGTATCTGCATGCATAATTGTATGCTGTGTAGTGTGTGTGTGTGTGTATCTGCATGTATAATTGTATGCTGTGTAGTGTGTGTGTGTGTGTGTATCTGCATGTATAAGTGTATGCTGTGTAGTGTGTTTGTGTGTATCTGCATGTATAAGTGTATGCTGTGTTGTGTGTGTGTGTATCTGCATGTATAAGTGTATGCTATGTAGTGTGTGTGTGTATCTGCATGTATAAGTGTATGCTGTGTAGTGTGTGCGTGTGTATCTGCATGTATAAGTGTAAGATATGTAGTGTGTGCGTGTGTGTATCTGCATGTATAAGTGTATACTATGTAGTGTTTGTGTGTGTGTGCGTGTGTATCTGCATGTATAAGTGTAAGCTATGTAATGAGTGTGTGTGTGTGTGTGTGTATGTGTATCTGCATGTATAAGTGTATGCTATGTAGTGCCTGTGTATCTGCATGTATAAGTGTATGCTATGTAGTGCCTGTGTATCTGCATGTATAAGTGTATGCTATGTAGTGTGTGTGTATCTGCATGTATAAGTGTATGCTATGTAGTGTGTGTGTGTGTATCTGCATGTATAAGTGTATGCTATGTAGTGCCTGTGTATCTGCATGTGAAGTGTATGCTATGTAGTGTGTGTGTATCTGCATGTATAAGTGTATGCTATGTAGTGCCTGTGTATCTGCATGTATAAGTGTATGCTATGTAGTGTGTGTGTATCTGCATGTATAAGTGTATGCTATGTAGTGTGTGTGTGTGTGTGTGTGTGTGTGTATCTGCATGTATAAGTGTATGCTATGTAGTGTGTGTGTGTGTATCTGCATGTATAAGTGTATGCTATGTAGTGCCTGTGTATCTGCATGTATAAGTGTATGCTATGTAGTGTGTGTGTGTATCTGCATGTATAAGTGTATGCTATGTAGTGCCTGTGTATCTGCATGTATAAGTGTATGCTATGCAGTGTTTGTGTGTCTGCATGTATAAGTGTATGCTATGTAGTGTGTGTGTGTGTATCTGCATGTATAAGTGTATGCTATGTAGTGCCTGTGTATCTGCATGTATAAGTGTAAGCTATGTAATGAGTGTGTGTGTGTGTATGTGTATCTGCATGTATAAGTGTATGCTATGTAGTGTGTGTGTGTGTATCTGCATGTATAAGTGTATGCTATGTAGTGTGTGTTTCTGTGTATTTGAGTGTGTGTACATGTATATGTATAGCTTGTGTTACTGTGCATTTTTGCTGACTTTAAAGGCCAGAATCTAGAATATTAAATGGAGAATGCAGAGAGCAGTTTTAAAAGAATCTATTATTAAATGTCCAATTAAGATAAAAATATTTAGCACTGTCTTTGCAAAGGCTAATTAAATACAAAGCTCACATAGCTATACCAGTGGTTTGAGCTTGTGTTTGATTTGCTGCCTAAGAGTATTAAAATATGGCTTTATTAATAATTTTATTTATATTGCTTTGGTCTTATGATTTTTTTTTTAAGCCCCGCCACATATCACACTTTTGCAGCGGGGTGCAAGATACACTTGTCAGAACTGCTTATTACTGTAGTTTATTTTTCCTTTAATATATAGGGCCTTCCTTTGTTCACTATTACTTTAAATTTCAGATGATAGAGTAATAATTGTAATTAATAAGATAAAGGGGTATATATATAATGTATTACTGGAATTGCATTGCCATGTGTGATTTCAGATCTACAGATATTGTATGTGAATACTGTATATAACGGATGTATACTAGACGTCTTAAACATCAGATATGATGCCCTCAGTAAGGGTTACTAAAACAAAACAATTACCTTAGTCAGAGCAATTACTCAACCATTGCTATGACCCACATTCTATCCTCTTTGGCTCCATGCTTTGCAGATTCTGGTTTTCCTTTTCCAGAAAGAAAAATCAGAGCTGACAAGCTGACTCTGTACGCACAGGACCCAAGTTATCTGATCTGAAACCTGCACTAAACATAGCCAGGGCACATTTCAACCTGTTTTCCACACCACAAACTGATCCATTCATTCAAGTATTACAGCATACATTAACCACTTTATTAACGGATAGAAAAGTCAAGGAGCCAATGAGCTAAGAAATCATTTTACTAAATAATTAAACTGTTTCCAGATCTTCAGAAATTGAGAGCACTTCATGGAAAGTAGTTTACCTCCAAAATTCTCTCTCTCAGGGCTGGAAATGCACACTGCAGACTTCTCAATGCTAACCCCGCTACATATCCCCAGTAGCAGAACATTTTTTTACTTTTTGTGATGAGATTTTAAGTAAAAATGTTTCTGCAGGCCATTTTGAAATCAAATGCAATGTTAGGCAGTTACATTAAAGCACCATCTCAATTGCAACATGTTAATCAACTGGAGACTAAAGCAATTTTTTATAACGTATTACAGCAGCTGAAAATTATATTTTTTTTAATAATATTACTTCCATTCTGGATCTGATTATACGATTCGGAAACTTTACCATCACTTTAATGCCGTTATATTCCACACAGTAATTGTCTGCAGAATCTAGTGACCTTTTTATAACTGACCTAAGATAAGAAAACACCTTCATGATTAGGGTGACCATATTGCCGCTTTAAAAAGGGACACATGAAAAATACATATGTTAGGGTTGTTTTCAGGGCAGTTTAAAGAAACGTTTTGTATAAGAACCCTGACTTATGTATTTTTCATATGTGTCCCTTTTTAAAGCAGGAATATGGTCACCCTATCCATGAGAGACATCCATTCCATACTATTGGTGTAATACTGTTGAATAAGAAATATATAAGCAATATTACATAAGAGTTACTAAAAATGATTGGTTTAAAGTGCCATTATAGTAGAAAAATATATATGTTCTAATTCGTCATTTTAATTCTAGCAATCCTGCTGTGCAACTGCAACTACTGAATAGCTCACCGGCAGTTTCTGCTGACGAAACTTACTTTTAACTGTGTGTTTAATCCCTTTAGTGAAGTTAAACTAAGAGTTGCAGGGTTGCTAGAACTAAAATACATGATTTAACCAATTAAAGCATGTCATTTTTCTACTATATTGGCCCTTAAAGGAGCAATTCCAGATACTGTGTGGTGCTGGTAGCAGATAACCTTTGTATGCCCAAACCCCTCTGGCTGATAATCAGTGCAGTAGTAATACTTACCACACTGGAAATGTGCAATCTGTAAATTGGGCATTTACAGACATGGAAATATTGCGACACTACATAATGCTGTTTTCTCATAAGATATCTCATATGATCTAATGTTGCATACCATTCATACAATGTATAGTTCTTACAGACTTCTTACAACCCAACCCTTGGTAAATCAAAAAAAAAAAAAAAGCACAAAGGGAAAAAAAAAAAAACACATTCAGGTCAAACAAGGAAATATTAGATGTGAAATTAAGCTCATGATAACAATGAAAAATGTGAATGCAGCTAAACGTGTGCATGCAGGGAATTATCTGGTTAACTACTTTTTCCGCCTGCTAAAAACACAAACATATTTCTGTGTAGGATTTTGTTCTAATGTAGATCATATACTGTTAACCATTCAGTGAAAAATAAAGTCAGTTTGCTACTCATGCTTTTAGTTACTTCTCTTACCAAAATATTATAGCAAAAATGTGAACAATTTTTAAATACAGTGTATATATGTCTGTGTGTTTTTATAAGAATCTCTAACATTTGCTCTGCAGTCCTACTAGTGGAACACAAAATGCCAATGCTGCTCTTAGGTGCAAATTTGGACACAGTAGCTTTACTTTAAATGAAAAATGCATATAATACTTCTATGTGAACAATGGCCTATTCTTTTCAAGGACAGAAGGCAAAAATCAGAGTTCCCAGTTGTCCCCCATCTTGGGGGTAATCACAATTTTAGAGCACTGCTCTGCTGTCCCACCCACCTTATAAAAGTCCTGGTTAGAATAATAATAAGCAACTTATACATCGCTTTTCGCCAGGATGGACTCACTTTACACAAGGTGCATTTACAGTTTTTATTCCTGAACAGATTGTATAAACAGGTAGGTTTTTGAGTCTCTGTTTACAAATGTCCAGAGAAGTGTCTTATTTCACTGTGCTGGGCAGAGTGTTCCATAGAGATGGGGCAGAATGGCTAAAAGCTTGCAAATCACATTTTCTGTGAATTATTGGCACATTTAGCTTCTGTGCAAGTTGAAACTTAGGGCACAAGTAATTCTTCTAATTAACTTGGTCCCTGATCATTCAGAGCTGTAGTGTAGTAGGCCTATTTTGAATAGTATGCTCCATTTTATTGGCAGCCAGTGCAGGGAGTTGAGGATGGGTGTCACATGGCAACATTTTGACTGGCCAGTTAGCAGCCTTGATGCAACAATTTGTACCAACTGAAGGAGACTGAGTGGTTTTTCTGGGAGACCATAATAAAGACCATTGCAGTAGTCCAAATGTGATGTCCCAAAAGTATGGATGATTGTGGAAAGATATTTTGTAGGAACCAGGTGCTTGATCATGGCTATATTCTTTCAATGAAAGAATGAGGCTTGTACTGTGGCTGGTATATGAGGTTTTAGGGAAAGTTCATAGTCAAGAATTAAAGCGATAATAAACCCCAATTTTTTCTTTTATGATTCAGATAGAGCATGCAATTTTAAGCAACTTTCTAATTGAGTCTAGCTATCAATTTGTCTTCATTCTCTTGCTATCTTTATTTGAAAAAGCAGGAATCTAAGCTAAGGAGCCAGCCCATTTTTGGTTCAGAACCCTGGATAGCGCTTGCTGATTGATGGCTACATGTAGCCAATAATCAGCAAGCACAACCCAGGTGCTGAACCAAAAATGGGCCGGCTCCTAAGCTTACATTCTTGCTTTTCAAATAAAGATAGCAAGAGAATGAAGAAAATTTGATAATAGGAATAAATGAGAAAGTTGCTTAAAATTGCATGCTATATCTGAATCATGAAAGAAAAAAAATTGGGTTTAGTATCCCTTTAACATTCTTACTAGATTTGAGGTTTTTAGTTTTGATCCTCCACATTCTAGACCAATTTGTTGATCTTGTTGCAGATTAGTTATCATATTTCTATCCATCACAAGTACTTCTGTTTTGTTTGGGTTTTGATCAAACAACAGGTTATTCATCCATTCAAAGAGATCAGTAATACATGTATTCACTGTTTCTACTGCAACATTCGAGTTTGGCTTGAATGAGATCTATATTTGCATGTCATCTGCATAACAGTGGTAGCTAAGGCCATGCTGCCTTATGTTATCTCCCAATGGAAGCATGTATACTGCAAACAACATGGTAGATAAGATTAAACCCTTTGGGACCCCACACACCAAGGTGCAGAGGTGTATATTCCAGATGACACTCCTTAGGTTCTGTCAGACAGAAATTATTTGAACCATCTTAGGACTGTACCATTCAGCTAACAGACATTCTGCAAGCGATTTAGTAAAATGCAGCAAAGACGTCAAGGAGGATTATTATCGAACACTCACATCTGTCTTTTGCCATCAAGAGATAATTTAGTACCATACCACTGTAGTTTCAGTACTATGTCTTATCCTGAAACCTGACTGGAATAAGTCAGATATGGTTTGTTGACAGTCATGCTTCTAGTTGGAACAACTTTCTCAATGACTTTCCATAAGAAAAGAAAGGTTTTAGATAGGCCTGTAATCCTCAGTGCAATTGGGATCTAGAGAGGGCTTTTCAGGAGAGGTTGGAGAACTGCTTGTTTTAATAATGTTGGAAAGGCCACTGTCTGCCGAGAGTACTGAGTAACTTTGGTGAAGACTTGTGCAATGACGTCCAAACATCCAGTTAGAAGGCGTGTTAGGCTAGGATACAGGTTGCAAGTTGTGGTATGCAGCTTTTTTATTATTTGCATGATGTTGTTTTCATCAATGTGATCAAAGCTTGTCCAGTATGATGAGGAATTGTTTTAGGGTCTTCTAAGTCATGTGAGAGTGTTAGTTGATGATGGTAAGTTATAACGCATAACTGACACTGTGTTGGAATAGAAGACAGCAAACTCCTTACATTTTAGATGACTGAAGGATGAGATAATATTTATGCATGTTGGATTGCACAGTTTTTCAACTGTGCAAAAAAAAAAAAAGCTGGTCTATTTTTTGCTATTTTGAGAGAAAAAACCTGACTTTTTCTGTATGATTGATTCTTGGTATTTGTGTGCTCTACCAGTTTAAGTTTAGTCTCCACTGTCTGGGACTTCCTCCATCTCTGTTGAAGAGCATGCCCTGTCTTTTTCATCTCTCTGTTGGTACTGTCAAACCAGGAGTTTTATGATGGTAAGGGATAGAGTGCGTATTGGGGCAATAAAGTCCAGGGAATTCTTCACATTCATACTGTAGTTTTCTACCAACCAGAGAGTTGATGATATCACTGTTGGTTAACATGTATCTAAGATTAAGCTTAGACATGTGTAACTGTGTGGTTACACTCTTTAGTGGTCAAAAACTTGTCATCTCTACAGGAGCAGGGGTATTTGAGTGACTAGTTATAGAGAAGTTATTATAATGGTGGTCAGACCACATGCCTAGTTTATTATTAGGTTTGAGACTTTTAATTCAGTGGTAAATACAGGGTCTAGTAGTGTGTGACTGCTCTTGTGGGTAGCAGAAGGGACATCTTGGGTAAAACCCAGTAAATGCATCATGGAAAGTAAGTCATGTCCAAAAACTGTGAAATCTTATACATCCATGCATTGAAATTCCCCAGTAAAAGTCATCTGTGGTGTCCTAAAACGAATGCAGATAGCAGTTCTAGAAATTCATGAAAGAATTAATTTTACATCTCCTGGTGGGTGATAGATCAGGAGAATTTTAAGCACCATGCCACACATTCAAATGATGTTAGTTGCCCAACTGAAAAGGGCCTGAGGTTAAAGCTTGTTTTAAAACAGATTGATACACAACCCCCTTTTCTGCTCTGCCTTGGGCAGTGGATTATATCTCCATTAACTCAGGTATCTGTAATGCATTATAGGTCTGCTGTTTTAATAAGGTCATAGATAATGGCAGTTTTATTTCTTATAGAGCTTGCACTACGGAATACATTCTTAATGCAATAATCCAGGGGGTGAGACTGTTTGTTCTTTGTAATTAGTTTGATTGGGGTTTGGCTAAAAGTTAAAATGTTCACTTTTTAATTTGGAACTTTATCTAAATGTCTATTTTCCAATATGTGTTGTTGTAGTCTGTGGTGTAAGACATTTGCTTAAAGGGACACTGAACCCCATTTTTTTCTTTCATGATTCAGATAAAGCATACAATTTTAAGCAACTTTCTAAATTTACTCCTATTCTTAATTTTTCTTCGTTCTCTTGCTATCTTTATTTGAAAAAGAAGGCATCTAAGCTTTTTTTTTTTTTTGATCAGACTCTGGACAGCACTTTTTTTATTGGTGTGTGAATTTATCCACCAATCAGCAAGAACAACCCAGGCCAACATCTACACTTACATTCTTCCATTTCAAATAAAGATACCAAGAGAATGAAGAACATTTAATAATAGGAGTAAATTAGAAAGTTGCTTAAAATTGCATGCTCTATCTGAACCACAAAATAAAACATTTGGGTTCAGTGTCCCTTTAATTTCATCTTTGTTTGTACACTTCTGCAGCCTTTATGGGTTTTCTTCATAATGCCAAGATCCTTTAAAATGGATATTTGTGATGGTGTACGAACAGTTACACTGTGCCATGGATGGAAGTCATCACAGTTTACATTAACCATAGATAAGTTAAGCACAAAATAATTACACCACAGAAATAGATCTAGACATAATGGTGGATGTAGAAAACCTATGTAAAACAAACAAACAAACAAAACACTGCACTGTTACCCTGAAACCCTCACAACTTGGATTGGGACACAACCTTGTTGTACGACAAGCTTGACTGCATTTATAAACACACCTACTTGCGCCTATAGATTGTTAGATTGATACATATAATCTAATGTCTATCTAGCAGAGCTTTCCAAACTTTTCATGTTGGTGACACACTTTTTAGACCTACATAATTTCGCGACACAGTAATTAATTCAGTTGTACTAGCAAAAAGGAGGTTAAACTAACTTGTTTTAAAATATACGGACACATACATAAATTATATAATAATAATAATAATAATAATAATAATAATATGTATTTACAAGTAACAGTATGTATGTGGAAGAATTAAAAAAAAAGTTTAATAACACCTATAGCTACTTACTATTTTAATGGGATTTATGAGGTTGATGGAATAAACACAGTTTCTGAATATTTGGTGGAATATTAGATAAAGACACTCGCATTTCATCATCAAGCATTTTTAAGCTTCCACTTCCAAGCAGCAATGCACTACTGGGAGCTAGCTGCAAAAAAAACCCTCTGACTTCAGCGCAGCGTTTAAGCTGCCCCCCTCAGAGCTCTGCGAGTCTGACTGCCCACGCTGCAAACACACTGCTGTTCCACTCACTGACTACACATGCAGTCACGAGCCAATTAAGGAGACTACACGTGCAGTCAGGAACCAATGTGCCACCAAAGCCGCCAATGAGAATAGTTTCAGTTCCCACTGAGCTGCACCAATTGGTTAAGATGATCTGTTACCCACTAGGTATCAATCATGTGTCAACCATGTGATATGCATAACAGGCAAGCGGAAAGTCAGAAACCAAAAAAAAAAATTAAAAAAAAATTAAATTTAAAAAAAATTTGTGCTGAAGCAGGGACACACCTACACACTGCTGCCGACACACAGTTTGGAAAGCACTGATCTATAGGCTTACTTCATACTAGATCCCACTATATATCAGTGCTCATTTTAATATAGTGTAAGAAATATTATGGTACAGGGTTCTACGGTCTCTCCTGTACATTGATTACTGTTGTATGAAATCACACGGAAATTATACCACTTGGTGTGAACATCTTTAACAGTTTTCCATTACACCAAAAGCTAATTTACTTTTATCATCAAATTTGCTTTGTTCTCTTGTTACTCTTAGTTGAAGGCTAATACTAGGTAGGCTTATATGCCAATTTCTAAGCCCTTGAATGCCGCCTCTAATTTGAATGCATCTGACAGTTTTTCACAGCTTGAGGGTGTTAGTTCATGTGTTTCATATAGACAACATTGTGTTCATCCACGTGAAGTTAATTAGGAGTCAGCACTAATTGCCTGAAATGCAAGTCTGTCAAAAGATCTGAGATAAGGAGGTAGTCAGCAGAAGCTTAGATACAAGGTAATTACAGAGGTAAAAAGTATATTTCTATAACAGTGTTGGTTATGCAAAACTGGGGAATGGTAAATAAAGGGATTCTCTATCTTTTTAAACAAACATTTTTGGTGTTTACTATACCTTTAATTGAATCCTAAATTAAAGGATATGACAATTGACACAGAAATTGAGAACAAGCAGTGTTTGGTTTACCAGGTAAAGAAGCAACCAATAGCACTATGGTGATAAAAAGTAATATCTGTTTCAAGTTAGCAGACAAGTATTCATTTAATGGGCTTTATAATGATGGGCAGTATGTTTTATTGTTCCCTAGTCTGCTGTAAAGCTTAAAAAGAATAGTAAAGTGATTCAGTGTGTGTATGTGTACATTAATATATGCCAGGGTGCTAGTAAACAATAAATAAAAGTAACAAAAACTTGCACTCGCTGGTCTTCTTTTAAAAAACACACTTTACTGTGACGTTTCGGAGACAGAGTATCCCCTTCCTCAGATAGATAGATATATATATATATATATATATATATATATATATATATATGTCAAAGAAAGATGGTAGAAGCACTCCTGGTAAAGATCAAGGCCCAAACCGGCCCGTGGTGCCCCGGGTGCACTCCAAGGTACATACAAACCAGCAAAAGAAGGGAGTCACTCACAGGGTCTATCGGTAGCAAATCGTGTCTTTATTGACGTTTCAGGGTTACCCCCGTTTTCAAAATAGGCATATACAACAACAAATACTTAACCCCTATATACCCCTACTAATCACCAAACACCCGTCGGTAGATTGCGGCCACAACCGGAAGTGACACCGCATCACGCGACCAACACGTCACTGTGTTACCATGGCATCCGGTTGCCATGGTAACACAGTGACGTGTTGGTCGCGTGAAAACGGGAGTAACCCCAAAACGTCAATAAAGACACCATTTGCTACCGCAAGACCCTGTGAGTGACTCCCTTCTTTTGCTGGTGTATATATATATATATATATATATTTTATACAGGTGGCCCTCGTTTTACAACGGTTCAATTTACACCGTTTCAGAATAACAACCTTTTTTTTCCAGTCATGTGACTGCTATTGAAAAGCATTGAGAAGCAGTGCATTTTTTTAAAATAGCCAGTAGGTGGAGCTGTCCACTTGTGTTGCAGCAAAGCCAAGCAAGCTGAAATGAATCAGTTTAACCAGACCTGAGCTATCAAGCAGATTTCAAAGGAACAAGATCTTCCAGTCTATAAATCAGTCCAATTTGGAATACATAGAAAGAACTGTTTGCAGAAAAATGCAAGTGAAGTCTGTGTTGTGTGATTATTGTATTAGGTTTATAATTCTGTTTAGTAAATGTTTGTGTTCATTTAACTTAGTTTAATTATATATTTTGTGTTGTGTGCTTATTTTATTAGGTTTGTAATGCTGTTTAGGATTTAAAGTCTTCATTTCAAAGCTTTAAAAATAATGTATTAGGTGTTACAATTTTGAGAGGGGCCTGGAACCGATCTCCCTCACTTCCCATTGACTTACATTATAAACTGGGTTTCAATTTACAACGGTTTCAATTTACAACCATTCCTTCTGGAACCTAACCCCGGCGTAAACTGAGGGCTACCTGTATGTATGTATGTATGTATGTATGTATGTATGTATGTATACATATATATATACATATACACACACATACATATACACACACAAGTTAAAGTCATTTAGAAAGGCACTCCATATAAAAGATATAGCAGCCTCCAGGGTGCACTTCAAGAAATAATCCAATATGCATTCGTAGAAAAAAGGTACTCACTGGTTCAGTTAAGACTTAGCTTTTAATAAATATTTAAATTAAAAATGCATAACGTTTCGGAGGCATTCCACCTCCTTTTTCAAATGCATGATACAGACATTTTGGAATGTACAAAAAACAGTACTGCTTTTTGTACTTTCCAAAATGTCTGTATCATGCATTTGAAAAAGGAGGTGGAATGCCTCCGAAACGTTATGCATTTTTAATTTAAATATTTATTAAAAGCTAAGTCTTAACTGAACCAGTGAGTGCCTTTTTTCTACGAATATATATATATATATATATATATATATATATATATATATATATATATATATATATATATATAGGGCTGCAACAACTAATCGGTAAGATTTATCATAAAAATATTTGTCAAAGAATCTCATTATCAAGTAGGTGGTCAGCGATTAGTTGGTTAATTGCACAGCACCAGCTGCTTCAATCTGATGAACTCCTGCACATGGTATTGTGCAAACATTTTTTTTTTTTTTCTTCTATCAGATTAATCGGATGATTATTGTCCGACTAATCTGATAGAAAAAAGATTAAAAAAATAAATTCTATTTTTTTTGCACAATCTTAGTTGCAGTAGATCATCAGATTAAAGCAGCTGGTTCTGTGCAACTGACCAACTAATCGATAATGAGATTTGTTGACAACTATTTTTATGATCAAACTTACCAATTAGTTGTTGCAGCTATATATATATATATATATATATATATATATATATATATATATATATATATATATATATATATATATATATATATATATATATATACACACATATACATACACACACACTTCTCTTTATGTATGTGTGTATATATATATATATATATATTTTTTTTATTTATTTATACATACACACACACATATATACATATACACACACACACAAATCCTAAGTAAATTAGAGGAAACGTAAGAAAAATATATGTACACTGCATTGTTTTTCTACAATATGTAATTAATAATTTTGGTGGATTTAATTTTGTCCCTGTAGATAAATTCTTGATATTGCCAACACTGTTGCAAAATATACATTCCAATATATTTTCCTCAATAGATACTAAACTCCTGACATTAAGGTTCATTGATGATTGGGACCTGCAGACACAACTTTTCAACCAAAATAGCGGTTTAATGCTGATGACAGTAATATTTATTCAGTGTGAAAGACTTATTTATGCAACTACATTGGTCTCCTGTATGTTAGACAGATTTGAAAAACGTGGTCTTTTCAATATGTAATCTTGCTTACTTAGAATTGGCATAAACCTAGAATCTTGTGTGGTTCTAGACAGTATATATTAAATCCAGAGACAAAAAAACCTTTGACCATAAGGGTAAATATCAAGTCTGCAGGGGGGCACTGTTGGAGGAACTGTCCCTTCACAGGCTCCCCATTCACAGCAGAATTAAATTCAAAATTCTCACCCTGACCTACAAAGCCCTTACCAACGCAGCCCCCCCCCTACCTGTCTTCACTCATCAACAAATATACTCCAGCCCGCCCCCTAAGATCCAACAATGACCTGCTCCTTGCATCTTCTACCATCACCTCCTCGCATGCTAGACTACAGGACTTCTCTCGTGCAGCACCAACCATCTGGAATGCACATACTCCAGTTGTCAGACTTTCCCCTAACCTTTTCTCCTTTAAACGCTTCCTAAAGACCTTTTTGTTCAGGGAAGCCTATCTCCAAATCAGTAACAAATGTATTCCACTTGCCTAATAGCACCAGGTATATCCCTGAATGGGAAGGAAATCCATTGTCTCTTATATGCAGATGACCTGCTCACCCTGTCCCCCACAGCAGTGGGTTTGCAAGAAAAACTAGACATACTGCAGACATACTGTAAGTCATGGGCAATGGAAGTGAATATAGAAAAAAACTAAAAAGTCATGATTTTCCAGAAAAAGCCCAAAAATCTCCAGCAAAAACTCAAATTCCTATTGTTCTCTAAAGAGGTAGAGTACTCATTAAATTATACCTATCTTGGGCTTACGCTGAGTGCATCAGGAAGCGTTAAACTGGCCATCAAAACAAGAAAATGCCCTTAGAGCCTTCCATGCAATCAAGAAGCCGCTAGCCAGTCTAAACCCTCCTACAGAACTGTTACTTAAGGTATTTGAAAAGCACCAATGTACCAATCCTGCTGTATGTGAGGTCTGGGGCCCAACACTGACCCAGAACTACTGAGAATGGGACAAAACTCTCACAGAAATTGCACATCTCCAATTCTGTAAATATGCACTGCAGGTACACAAAAGTGCCCCTAACAATGGGTGCAGAGCAGAGCTGGGAAGATTCCCATTGCTGCTACCAATGCAAAAAAGGGTGTACAAATTCTGGTGTCACCTCACAAATAGTGACACAAATACACTTTACCACCAAGCACTCTGTGACCCAGCATCAAAAGCATTTAGAGAATATATAACAGACCTGCAAAACCACATCAGTGAAAGCACAGCCCGCGAGAGAGTGTCACCAAACACCTTACAAACAGCTCTGAAGGAGAGGTGCACTGGGAGGAACAGATAGGACAACAGAACAAGCTGGAGTGTTACAGGTCTCTACAAATAGAGTACAAGCTAGCTGAGTATCTCACATATATCACCAATCCAAAGCACAGACAGATACTCACTATATACAGAATCTCTGACCACCAGCAGGAAATAGAGACTGGCAGATATCAGACAAAATGGAGACCCAGGGCAGCCAGACAATGTGCACAGTGTGACAGTGGGGACATAGAGACTGAAGCACACTTCCTTGTGTACTGTACAAGATACAAACTCTTAAGGGATAAATAGTTCCCAAAAATAATGAAAGAAATAACAGATGTCTGAACAAGAAAAACTATGTGTACTCTTAGGAGAAAAAAACAAAGCTACAAGGATAGTAGCAAAATATGTAGCAGACTGTCACATGACCAGAACCCCCAATCAGATTAAATGAACTGTTATATTTACCCACTATACTCCTACTTTATTAATTGCTAATGATCCGTTTTATTGTAACATATTACTTTGGCAACACATGTAATAACATCATGCTAACAAAGTATTCTTGACTTGAATAGATGCCCTCATCTAACTCCACACTAACATCATTCCCACCTTTCCAGTCCCCACCTACTGTTTCTCACCCTCCTACCCATCTAGATTGTAAATTCCCAAGGGAACAGAGCCCTCAATTCCACCTGTATTTGTTTGTTAAACTTTGTCTGGTGTCTTTTATATTGTATTGTACTGTAAATGTATCTTTGTACCCATGGACAGCGCTGCGGAATCTGTTGGCAAGAGAAAGAAAGAGAAGAGAAAAAAGAAGAAAAAAAGAAAGAGTAAAAGAGAAAAAAGAGAGAGAGATTATATATGTATTATTTTAATATCTTGTCTCTTTTTTTTTCCATGTTTTTAGAGCACTGTTGACTGGACATAAAAAACTATAACCTTGCAAATTAAGGACAACTAAAGCTGCCACCAGAAGGAATATAGAAGATACAGATATATATCACAACCTTAGATGTTCCTGTAATATTTATACCCCAGTGTCATTGAAGCTGCCAAGTTACACTATACAGATTTGATTTAGTGTCAGCCTGCAGTACAAGTGGTCTGCCCTGTAATGATGAGGGCTTGTGATCCTGTTATTTGCTTACATGACATTAGTTAGATTGCATGCTGGATTAACACAGATGGGTATCTTTGGAAACTGTCTATATGAAAACAGAAGCTGCCTCATTAACGGCTTTCTGAAGACGTTTTTATGTCCATCACAAGGGCCATAAAACATCACAGGGTGTGACAAGCTGACAATTACTGTCACACTGATGTTGGCAGGGACGCTGTGTCACTGAGCACTAAATTCCAGACTTTCCTTCCTCTCATTGTGTCTGACAATCAAAAGAGCTGCGGGAACATGTTTATGTGTATAAAGAATGCACAGTGGGGGAGTAGTATATTATTGCATAGTAAATGCTGGCAATCGAGTGGTTTCAGTGCCTGCCTTAAGGCATTCAATAGCTGTGAACTGCTCACAAGGTGAAGCTAGAAAATAACGCAATTTCATCAACGATGTATCACAAATAACAACAGAATCCCTCCCTGGTATAGGGAAAAGAGCAGAACACCACAAACTCTAACAGCTCCGCATACAACAACTGATTACAGCTCGTGGTGTAGAGAGCGGAACCTGGAGCACAACACAGAGCAGAACGCGCAGATTGTGCCCATTACAGCCTGTAGTGAAATGTACAGCACAGAGCTATTATCTATTACATAGGACTGCTCAGTAATAGAGCGCACGGTACAAGCTCTAAATAACACCCGGTGTAACAGGAACCCAAATACAGAGTCAGACCCAGGTTACAAGCAGATACAGCCCCAGGTGTATTACTCACAGATCTCGTCCTCGCACAGCTGTACGGTTTCCATCCCGGAGCCCGACTCAGGGCAAGTTCATCATCTCAGGTATCCCTTGCTAGACTAGGTTAGGGCAGAGTCGCCCTGTGGAGGGAGGGGCGAGTGTCAGTGCGCAGGAGCCGGTGTGTGACATCACGGGGAGGGCTGGGATCAATCCATCCATTAGTTACTAGTAATACCAGTATGTCTATTTACTGGAACTAGTGCCAACAGCTATGTTTGACACACAAGGAGTTAAAACCTCATATTAGTTTGCCTCTAAAGAAATAAAATAAAATGCAATAAATAGGAATGTGGTCACCTGATGTCTTATGAGGAGTTGTTCTTTATGATTCCGCTGATTCTCACAGTTGTTATTCCAGTTGTCTTAATGTAATTGACTAAAACTGGCTGTGTGCCTATTATATATCTCACTGAAGATTTGGATTCCAGCACATAACTGCAGTTGATTGTACAGTACTCACAATGGTAACTTAAATAATAATTTCATATGGAACAGTATCCAACTATCAAACACATAATATTCGTTCAATTTACAGACTATAGGGCTGACAAAATAAATAAAGCTTTAAAAAAACAAACCTTTGAAGGGACACGAAACTCAAAGTTAAACTTTAATGATTGAGATAGATAGAGCAAGCCATTTAAAAAAAAAAAGGCTTTCCAATATGCTTTATCAAATTGTAATTATTCTCTTGGTATTCTTTGTTGAAGAGCATACCTAGGTATGCCCAAGAAAGTACACTTGTCTGGCACACTATCAGTAGTGTTTCCTTAAAGGGAGAGTATACTGTAAAATTGTTTTTCCCTTAATGTATTTCCAATGACTTGTTAAACCAGCTGCAGAGCATATAATGTATGAGAAATTGCATTTTCAGGTTAATTTGTGTATATGAAATAGCTGGTTTTGTGCTTTGAAACCACAGCCTAATATAATGTGTTGAGCTTGCAGGTAAAATTATATTTCATTATGTTATCACTTTGTGTACACACAGTTGCTTCCTTATCTTAAATTTGTCTGTAAACCAAAGCCAAAATTTACAATGTAAAATAAATTGTTGCAAAACTGATGCCATAAAGTGCTGCAGACATGTGCATGGGCCGATCAAGCTGTGCTCTCCAGTAACAGAAGCCAACAGAACAAAGTCAATTTCATAACACAAATTGCTTCCTCTCTCTGATTATGAAAGTTTAATTTTGAGTTTCATGTCCCTTTAACTAATATTTTTCAAGCAAAAAAATGTAAATAGTATTTTTTTTATATTAATGGCAGAGCTTTCTGCCCCTCTGGTTAACATAAAAAAGAAAAGAGCATGTGGTTGCCCAACAACAGCCCCAAAACTTTGCCAGTATGCACTTTCCATTGCCACCAATACATTGTTGTGTTTGTGCTGAGCTTTTTTTAAAGGGACATTCCAGCCAAAATTGGAAAACACATGGTAGCATTTCGGTATTGAATAGAAGCCCTTTTGTCATATACATGTGTCATGAGATGCAGGACATATGCAGGACACAGCAATGATGGTACAACTCTATTTTATTACAGAGCATAACAATACACATCCAGACAGGTTGATTGTACTAAACTAACTGCGACACAGACACCGGACCTAAGCCCCGCCCACATGCTAGTGACATCACATCCTGCTATCATCACATCTTCCCCTTTTTCAAAGACAAAGCATACATTCACATATATTAACTAACAAGGTACACCAACAGGGTATACAACAACATTTTGTTTTAGAACATTATAAAAACAGATAGATTAGAAAACATGAACAAATAAATTACATCCTGACTTGGACATCGGGGTAGACTACCCTAGTCCACAGTGACCATGGGATTATTCTGCCCATACTTCCGGTCACTGTTCTAGCTAAAGTCAGTCCCTGTATCGGGCCGGAAGCCTCACCACTCTTCCGCTTGATGTAACTTTGCATGAACTGTCCTCTGATACAGAAGATGGTGAACAAGAGTCTGCTGGAGGCAAAGATATATCCCCGCTATGATCTTGCTGAGGGGAAGGCACCTCTCTTAGAACAGGGGATCCCACCGGCGGTGGTATTGAGGTATCCGGTTCCAGACTCTCAGGTACAGGCTGAAGATGTCTTCGGTTACGGCGTGTAACCGTCCCTCCCTCTGTAAGGACTGTGTAAGACCTTGGTTCTGGAGAGCGGCCCACTACCGTAGCAGGCGTCTTCCATTTCTTCTCATCATCCAGTTTAATTCTGACACTTTGGCCCGCTTTCAGTTCCTGTAAAGGCCTGACAGAATGTCTCCTGTCGTAGAAGAAACGATAACCCTTTTTGGCCTCTTCATCCCTCCTAAGGACTTCGTCCCGAGGAACAGGGCCAGGCGGCTTGAAGACACCCACTGAGGGTAAAGTGGTGCGAATCTGGCGTCCTAGCATCAGCTGTGCCGGGCTAAACCCGGTGGCTTGAATGGGCGTCGCCCTGTATGACAAGAGGGCTAGGTACGGTTCAGATTGCTTTAGAATGAATTTTGTTGTTTGAACTGCCCTTTCAGCCATTCCGTTGGCCTGCGGATAATGTGGACTTGACGTGGAATGTACAAAATCATATTCCCTGCTGAAAGCACTGAACTCTGTAGAAGCGAACTGCATGCCATTATCACTCACCAGCTCCATTGGAATGCCCCAGCGGGCGAACAAGCTCTTCAGGCGAATGATAACGGCCTGACTTGTGATATCATTCAGGGGTGCTATTTCCAAATACCTGGAATAGTAGTCGATAACAACAAGAAACTTTTTCCCGTGCAGTTCGCACAAATCAGCAGCTATTTTCTGCCACGGCCCCGCAGGCAGCGGAGTAGACATTAAGGGCTCCCTTCTCTGAGTAGGCCGGCGTTCCCGGCAAAAGGCACATTTAGACACGTGATTTGCAATGTCGGAGCTGATCCCAGGCCACCACACAGCTGTAGCTGCTCTTTCTCTGCACTTTGTAATGCCTAAGTGGCCATCGTGAATCCTGTTTAACATCTCCTTCCTCATGCTGACAGGAATTACAATACGGTCTTGGAACAGCACCAACCCCTCCAGCTCCGTGAGCTGCGACCTCTCTGGCTGGTAAGCATTTAAAGACATCCAGGCTGCCCGGCTCTCGGGCCAGCCATCTCTTATGTACCTTATAACTTCTTGCAGATCTGTGTCCAAATATGTCTCTTTCTTTATCTCTTCCAGTTTCCTTGAAGAAATGGACTTAGAGGCCAGAACTGAATCAACATACACTTTTACATCCGATTCTGTGGAGGATTCTTCAGCAGCAGCCAGCGGGAGCCTGGACAGTGTATCTGCCACAACCAGCTGCTTCCCCGGCACATGCACTGCCTGAACATTGAACCTGAGTAGTCTCATTAAAAGTCTCTGGCATCTCAAGGGTGTTTTGTCGATGTCATAAGAATTGATAAGAGGGACTAGCGGTTTGTGGTCAGTTTCCAGACTAAATTTCTCCAAACCCACTAGATAACGCTGAAAGCGTTCACAGGCCCAAACTGCAGCCAGGCACTCTTTCTCAATTTGAGCGTATTTTGACTCCGCAGCCGTCAGTGTGCGGGAACAGTAGGCGATGGGCTGTAGTTTGTTGTCATTCAGCTGCAGGAGTGCAGCCCCCAACCCATAACTGCTTGCATCAGCACTAACCACAGTCTTTTTTGAAGGGTCGTAGAACCCCAGCACTGGGGCAGACCCCAGCAGGGACTTAGCATGCAGGAACGCTTTTTCTTGTGAGGGTCCCCAGACCCAGGCAACATCTTTCTTAAGCAACTCTGTGATAGGGTGCAAAACTGTAGATAAATCTGGAAGAAACTTGCCCACGTAATTTACAAGGCCCAATATCTGTCTCAGCTCATGTACATCCGAAGGGCTTTTCATCTGTTCGATAGCCCGAATTTTCTCGGGGTCCGGCTTGATGCCATCCCCGTTGATGATATGCCCAAAGTAGCATAATTCAGTTTTCCTAAAATGACATTTTTCTTTATTCAGCTTCAGCCCAGACTCTTTGATAGCCTGCAGCACACAACTCAAACGCTGATCATGCTCTTCCACTGTAGACCCATACACTAGAATGTCGTCCATGACGACTGCTGTGCCCACGTGGCCACTCAGGAGAGAACTCATTTCCCTCTGAAAGATCTCAGGAGCGGAGGATATCCCAAAGGGAAGTCTGCAGAAGCAGAACCGACCTACCGGAGTGATGAAGGTAGTCAGTTTGCGGCACTTTGGATCCAGGGGGATCTGCCAAAAGCCGCTAGAAGCGTCTAATGTGGAAAAGAACTTCGCCCCAGCCAACTTCGGGGCTATATCTTCCAATGTCGGCAGCACAAATCTCTCCCTCTTCACTGCCTCATTCAACCTTTTCAGGTCCACACAGATGCGCACCTTTCCGTTTTTCTTTGCAACAGGAACAATGGGGGCACACCAATCAGTTGCTTCAACAACCTCTTCAATAACCCCCATAGACTTCATGCGCATGAGCTCTTTCTCCACTTGAGGCATGAGCGGGAACGGAATTCTACGAGGAGTAGAAATACTGTACGGGACTGCGTCACTTTTAAGTGCTATACGGACAGGTTTGCAGCTCAGTAGGCCCAACTCGCCAAACATATCTTCAGAGATCTCATTCACTCTGGCCACGAGGCCCAAGTCACAGGCTGCTTTTCTGCTCAATAAACTGTTAACACACTGACCTCGGATCACATGCACCCACATGGTGAACTTTTTTTGTTTGTACTCACAGCTGGCAAGAAATTTCCCCACACAATCAATGCGGCCACCAGGACTATGAACATCTGTAGTAACCTTCGCCAGCTGGGGCTGTCTAGGCAGTTTCATAAATTCAGCAAAAGACATTACAGTGATATCAGCTCCTGTGTCAATCTTAAAATCAACTTTGGCTCCCATTACAGTAAAAGTAACTTTCCAATCTTCCTCTGAGCTTGTCCGTTCCACAACAGACCCCACAAAAGACACTTCCTGACCCTCCTGGTCACTGTCCACCTGCATCTCCTTAATGTATTCAGTTTTACACACCACTTCAAAATGGCCTATTCTGTTACATTTTCTGCATCTTTTATCTCTGGCCGGGCATATAGCACTCTGATCATGAGCCCGGTAGCACCGTGTGCATCGGCCATGTTGCGCCCATCCACTTCTAGGCCTTTCCAATACTTTTGATCTACCGCTCACACTGTGCCTTTCACTAGTAATTTTTCTAGACTGTTGCACTTCATCCACAATACTCTCAGACCTCAGATCAGCACTTTGCTTTTTCACCAGTTCACTCTGGCGGGCCATCCTAATAGCCCCTTCTAACGTTAAATCAGGTTCTAACTGCAGCTTCAGGGAGACTTCAGCATCTGCAATTCCAATAACTATTCTGTCTCTGATTTGCTCTTCTTTAGCAACACCAAACTCACAGAATTCAGCTAATTCATACAGGCTGCGCACAAATGACTCCACAGATTCTCCCACACGCTGATTACGTTTGTGAAAACAAGCTCTCTCATGAATCACATTTCTTTTGGGCACAAAGTGGGCACTGAGTTTATCCATAACTATATCAAAGTTAACTTCTTCCCCTTCTTGAAAAGTAAAAGCATTGAACACTGGCTCTACATCTTTCCCCATGGAGTATAAAGAGAATTAACTTGTACTTCACCACTCTCCTTGTTCAGTTTGGATGCAATCCTGAAGCGCTGAAACCGCTGACGCCATGTGGGCCAAGCTGCAGGCTGAGAAAAGTCAAAAGGCTCAGGTGGGGTAAACTTTGACATTGCAATCGATCAGGAACAGAAGCGCAGTCCAGAACTTCTGACACCATGTCATGAGATGCAGGACATATGCAGGACACAGCAATGATGGTACAACTCTATTTTATTACAGAGCATAACAATACACATCCAGACAGGTTGATTGTACTAAACTAACTGCGACACAGACACCGGACCTAAGCCCCGCCCACATGCTAGTGACATCACATCCTGCTATCATCACAACATGTATTAGCAAAAATGCTTCTAATAAAAGCTATAGCTGTTTTAATTATGCACCGTGCACCAGCATTGTAAACACAGCACCTGCTGAGAGAGCCAAAGGTGCTTTTACCATCTGCTAATGACTCATTTTGTTAATAGCAGACATGATACAAGCCCCACTGATGATCTGAGCACTTGCATTATTTAAAATGTGGGTGCAGTGACAATATCTAGCTATGCTTCACATGCACGTGCAGAGAAAAATTCTAACACTAAAACAGTGATAACTTTTAATAGAAGCATTTTTGCCAATACATGTATATTGCAAATATGTTTCTATTCAAAGATGAAAATTAATCTATGTGCAATTAAATTTTGACTGGAATGTCCCTTTAAGAAGGGCCCTTCACATGGAAATGACTTAAAATGGTTTCTGCTCTTGGAAGAGTCACAACAGTTTAGGTGGGGGCTAATTTGGGTTGAAATCCCTTATGGTGGGGTTTACACTTAGCTGGGAGTACTTGTGATGGGCCATTATTTCCCTGTGTAAATGTGTTGGAAGGTCCAGTTGTGTCAGGGGCTGAGGAGATGGGGTTTGCTGCATTAGAAAGGATTTGAGGAATAAGAGGTTAATGAACTGGTGGATACAAGGAGTTAAAGCATATTGTAAACATGCTGTAAATTTTCTACCCAATGCTCTTATCCTTTCACATTGTGAGTCAAGCAGAAATGTTGAAGACAGACTGGAAGTGTAAATAAATGGATTCAACGAGTTCAACCATGAAAAAAACAATATCTTCTGACCCCTTAACCCCTTCACTACGGGGAATTTTTAGCATTTTTGCTATCACTCCAGTTAAACAGAAATAGAGCCTTGTTTTTTTTTTATTTTTATTTACCTGTCAAGACTATATACATATTTTAAGTAGACAACCTAAGGTATTGATCTAGGCCCATTTTGGTATATTTAATGCCACCATTTCACCGCCAAATGCGATCAAATAAAAAAATCTTAAATTTTTTCACAAACTTTGGGTTTCTCACTGAAATTATTTACATACTAATTGTGCAATCATGGCACAAATAGTTGTAAAAGCTTCTCTGGGATCCCCTTTGTTGAGAAAGGGTATTAGAAGGCTGATAATTGCAGCTGTGTACCACAAGCCTTCTCCTGCTCTTCGACTGCAGGTTCTCACAATAGAACCTGCAGTCCGTATTTATAAAGCAGCAGTCATCAGACGGTCAGCATAATTTTGTCCGCCAGTGCCACAGTGGCGTGCTGCGGTGGACTGGGGCACAAATGTACGTCCCTGTCTGCTGTAGCTTGATAATCCCATGAAACTAGGTACTACGTCTCTTTATAGGTGTCCCTACTGACACATTATGGTTTGGTGATGCAGATTCGACATGCTTTCTATCAATATACAAAATAATTTGACATCCTTGTCACGGATATATATTGCATAATTTGAACCATAATCTGCATTGGTAATAAACAGAAATAGTGTTCTAACTGACAAACTAGTCTACCAAACACACAAGTAATTGTTTGCCCCACAGGCACAACAAAAAACAGACACTATTCCTCAATAACGATTATAATAAGTGGACCCTATCTATGAGGCTCTATTGGAAACAATAAGAGAGAAACCGTTATAGATCTGACAATACAGATCTAGTCTTATACCTTTCTTTTTGTTTTATGATTATTTGGATAGTCCACTTTTAAAAGTACCCTTGTCTCAAATAACCAGCACTGTTACTAACGTTGCCTTGACACCTCTCCTATTCCTTTTAGGGGTGAGACAGTGACCATCACTCTATATTCCATTGCACAATCATATATATGTTTATTCTGGTACTATAGTGCACATAGTACTCAGAATCTGTATTATACCCCCAATATTTTCATAACAGAGTACGTAAATATTACGATTATTAGGTGCACATAGCGCTCACTATATAAGTTGATAATCTAATGTGGTGACAATTACCTATAATCAGGCCAAACATACGACAGATACAGTCACCTCTAAGGTTGATTAGTACTTGGGGCACACCAGAGTGTAAATTTTAACCTTTTTTGTTAGTCTTTTTATTGTTAATTTACTAAAAGTTATGTTTTAAAAAATTCGGATTTAACCGCCACAAGTCTGGGCACAGAGTGCTTAGGTGCATTCTTTCAGTGGATAACCTTTTTTTCCACTATTTTGTTGGTATAACCAATTAATGCACAGCACCAACCCACAATACTAATAATACCAGGCAATATATAGCGCATTTACTCATATGACGCTATAGAAAGTTAATTATAATTTGTGGGGCCAGCCACTTTGTTAGTGCCATTGTTAATTCTCTCTTGTCAATTGATCTTTATACTCTGGTTATTCCAGAGTTTCATAACAATAGAGCACACAGACTTATTCACTAATATGGAATCTATTTGGGATAGGGACAGACAAGCCCGTCAGACTAAGAGAACTGCAGATCTCAATGAAATTTTTGAGGAAGGAAATAATCAAGGAAATAGTGTAATACCTAATACCCTGGATGGGTTACTAAGGGATGCCCATAAAACCATGCTAAAACAGGATAGGGTGTGGTGGAACAAACACTTTTTGACAAATATCTTGAAAAAAAGTTAATACCCAGAGGACTGAGGATTCAACTTTTCCCAGCCTTTGAATTTAAGGACCACACTTATACAATAGAATGGGAACAGGCGCTCTCTGAGTGTTCAGCTAAATTGATGAATATTCTCATAAAACACGATCAAGCTGAATATGATTTATTAGAGATAAAAATCAAAGCATATAATGAAGCGCTAAAAAAGTTTGAACATAACCCTGAATTTGATAAATTATATAAGACTTATCAGAAAGAATTAGTATGAAGAAGAATTAAAAAGCAATAAACAGGGCAAACTGAATAGGGATGTACAGGACTTTACAAACAACAGAGTATACAAATGGAGAACAAGAGGATTTTTCAGGAACCCTACAAGAAATCCCAAAGTAACAATAGTCCAGAGTGATGTATCGGACACAGATGGAGAGGAGGGTAGCTCTACGGATGGTAACTCCTCCAATTCCACCCCAAGTGTGATTACATCTAGAGCATCGAGCCGTAATAAACGGAAAGAATTTTTAGAGTCGGAAGAAAGAGAAGGAGAACACGTAGAGGGAGGGGCAAAAAACAAAAGGCCAGCAAGAGGCCGGAGTAGAACACAACCAGAACGACAAGGCAATTGGAGACAATCCAGGAGACCCCCGAGCCCATTCTCCCAGATCCAACTCAATCATTAAGTATAATTAACTTATCCAAAACACCTTTAACTAAAGATCAAATTTCTCTATTGTCCAAAGGCTTGTCATACTGTCCTACTAGTTATATTGATAAATTTGAAACCGTTAAAGACATTCAATTATACATTCGCATGTTGTCTCTCAACAAAATAATTTTATACAGTACAACTACTAGTTGTCTAGGGTTTTTAAGTGCGCCCAATTTTTAATCAATACTATTAAAGTTTTATTTTTAATGTGTCATTTTTTTCATATACACACCACACCATACGTATATAATTATAAACATATGAGGGAGCAAGTGCTATTTGTGTGTACACTTTTTTTCACAACGTTCTTTGGTTGTGTATGTTGCAAAGCTCAGATCCATACCAAGGGTAGCGGTAAAAACAAAGTTATATCCAGACACAGACCTGATTCCGGGGGTAAGAAGGGAAGTGTCTCAGGAAAGAAAGGGACTCCTTGTAATCCCAATGATAAATATCAGCAAAAAAGAAAAAGGAATCCTAGAGACTTCCGTAGTGTATAAGTAAAACCAGCTTTATTTGAAACAAGTTAAAATGAGCACACAGAGAACAGTGAGTGCTGAATGGTCTTACGCATTTCGGCTAGTGCCGTAGTCATAGACCTGACAATGTGTTAGCTAACTGTGTTTAAAAACCCTTTCAATTGATTTCATTGGTTAATTGTAAAAAGAAGTAAAACACCTCCTACAATATGTTTAAACATGCCTGTTCAATAACAGTGTCAATTGGAACGATAGAAAACAAGGGAATCTTAACATGTAAATGAGTGTCAAACATAGTTTATACAAAATGATACAAGGTTATACATCATTATGCAAGTAAATCGAAAGATTCTTAAATAGGTCACACCACCTTAACCAATACTTCTATTAAGCAATAGATGATAAGTGTACAGAATCACACAAAGTATATACAGTTAATAGAAGAGATAAAATATTTTTTTGTAAACATTACAGCACATATAATTTACAAATGAATGAATATATGTCAGAGACTCACATTAACTCATCAACATAATTCCTCTACCTATAAATATTCAAGAAGGTAAACAATCTAGAATATGACGTGATATTACATTAAGATGATATAATCAACCTACTTTTAATGATTAAATGGTTTTAGAATGTATGCTATATACAATAAATAGCATGTGAATATATCTCCATAATTAATCTATTTCCAGTGATTAATAACGTCATATTCAGAATTGAAGCCCCTAGGTACCTGGGTTTTCAATTTGAAAATCCAGAATACCTCTTGTCTGGATAATAACTGATCCCTGTCCCCACCTCTTTTGGGACATCTCACAACTTCAATAGCTCTCCATTTAAAGTTATCAACACATTTGTTGTGTTAATCCAAAAAATATATAGATAAGGCAGAGCAGGGCTTTTCATTGGTAATGTACCCCAGGTGTTCACGTATACGTGATCTGACATTCCTAGTGGTCATACCTACATATTGCATTTGATGTTGAATGCATTCAATCAGATATACCACATAGGTAGTTGAACAATAGATGCAGCCTTTAACAGTGAAAAGCTCTGCTCTACCTTATCTATAACATTTTTTGATAAACACAACAAATGTGTAGATAACTTTAAATGGAGAGCTATTGAAGTTGTGAGGTGTCCCAAAAGAGGTGGGGACAGGGATCAGTTATTATCCAGACAAGAGGTATTCTGGATTTTCAAGTTGAAAACCCAGGTAACTAGGGACTTCAATTCTGAATATGACGTTATTATTCACTGGAAATAGATTAATTATGGAGATATATTCACACGCTATTTATTGTATATAGCATACATTCTAAAACCATTTAATCATTAAAAGTAGGTTGATTCTATCATCTTAATGTAATATCACGTCATATTCTAGATTGTTTACCCTCTTGAATATTTATAGGTAGAGGAATTATGTTGATGAGTTAATGTGAGTCACTGATATATATTCATTCATTTGTAAATGATATGTGCTGTGATGTTTACAAAAAATATTTTACCTCTTCTATTAGCTGTATATACTTTGTGTGATTCTGTACACTTATCATCAGAATTAGTGTGGGAGCTATCTAGTGATCAGATGCAAAACCAGTGTGGGAGCCAGCTGATACACAAAATTATGTTCAGCCACTGGAGTTGTGCAAAACGAGGTAGAGATCAGCATAGACACTGATAGATGAGTGTATGAATGTGTTTGTGTGAGCAAGAGTGTGAGTTTATTCCTGTGTGTGTGTGTGTGTGTGTGTGAGAGCAAGAGTGCAAGTTTATTCCCATGTGTTTGTGTGTGTGTGAGAAAGAGAGAGAGAGAGAGAGAGAGCAAGAGTGTGAATTTGTTCCTGTGTGTTTCTGTCTGTCATTGTGAGCAAGAGTGTGAGTTTGTTACTGTGTGTTTGTGTGAAAAAGAGTGTGAGTTTGTTCCTGTGTGTGTGTGTGAAAGAGAGAGAGCAAGAGTGTGCGTTTGTTCCTGTGTGCGTGAGCAAGATTTTCAGTTTGTTCCTGTGTGTATGTGCATGTCAGAGACATAACTAGAAGCCTCAGGGCTCCAGTGAAAGAATCCATGAAGGCCCCCCAATAAAAACACAACCTCCTCATCAGCTTCTCAACCCCCTCATCCTCTTAGCCCCCTCTCATTTACACAGCCTCCTTCCTCCTCAACCTCTTAGCCCCAACTCCCTCACCCAGCCTCCTCCTTACTCTCTCAGCTCCCCTCTCTCTATCACACACACAGCCCCTTTCTCACCCTCTCAGCTCCCCTCTTCCTCACACACAGTCCCCTCCTCAGCCTCTCAGCCCCCCTCTCCCTCATACACACCTCCTCACCCTCCTTTCCTCAAAAACAGCTTCTCCTTTCCCTCTCAGCCCCCACACACACAGCCCTTTCCTCACCCTCTCATCTCCCCTCCCCTTCTTTTCTCTTAGCCTTTCTCTCCCTCACAGCCCCTCTCACCCTCTTATTCCCTCTCCCTCATGCACCTGCCCTCCTCACAATCTCAGCTTCCCTCACCCACAAACAGCCACTGCTTACCCATGCAGCCTCCCTCTTTTCACACAGCTCCCTTCTCACCCTCTCAGTCCTCTCTTCTGTCATACAGCCCCCTTCTCACCCTCACGGATACTCCCTCACACACAGAGACCCTTAATTACCTTCTTAGCCCCCTTTGCCCATTCCTCAGCCTCTTAGCCCACACCTCAGCTATCCACTCCCTCATACATACACTCTTCCTTACCTCAATTGCTAATAGCTTCTCCTTAACTTCTTAGCCCCCTCCACACCCTCTGAGTCCCCTCTCCTTCACACACAGCCCCCTCCTACTTCTTTTGGCTTCCGTCTTCCTCACATGGGGTTTCCACCCTCTCAAAACCCTTTCCCTCAAGCTCCCCCTCCCTCCCAAACACCTTCTGCTTACACACTCAGCATCCTTCTCCTTCACACAATCTTACCCTCACACAGAGCCTCTCCTTACCCCTTCATCCATCTTTCTTCTCACCACCCAACTCTTTCACACACAGTCCCCTCCTTACTCTTTTAGCCTCCATCCCTGACAGATAACACATAGTAACATAGTAGATTAAGCTAGGATAAAACAGAAGGGCACCTCATAGCGTATCACAAGTTCTGATGAAATTCAGAAAAGTAATCGTAGAAAATACTACTCACATTTAGTGTTCACCTTTACGAAGTCGAACATAGGCGTACTGGAATCTCTGAGCTATTTATTGAAAATATAGGTTGAGGTTTGACTGAAAATGTATTGTGATCACGTGATACTAACCGGTAACATAAGTGGTTGACAATTTTTTCTTTGTATCTACGTATATGTTTCCAATCAAAGATCAACTGATATCTTTATAAGCTTTCATTTGTGTGTAAAAATTATTGCCTGATGACACGGCCATTCTCTAACAAGGCTGAGAAACGCATTGCAAATTGTTTTAAAGATTGACCTTATATTGGTCATTTTATGAAAATTCTATGTTTATAAAAAAAAAAAACAAGTCGGAAGGGGTGTTTTTGTATTGCCATGACTTCTTCATCTGATGTTTAATACCCTGAAATGATATCTAAGGCGACTTTTTACACTGATTCTCAATTATACCCATAATAGTTGTACAAAGTGGAGACATTGGATACAAGTCAATTGGTCATTCTTACTGACGCTGGTGTAGGTGTACCTGTTACTAGGGAGAGCTTACTGGATAGCTCAGAGATTCCAGTATGCCTTTATGAAGGTGAACACTAAATGTGAGTAGTATTTTCTACGATTATGTATTTGAATTTCATCAGAACTTGTTATACGCTGTGAAGCGCCCTTCTGTTTTATCCTAGATTCGGTTTCTGTGCTGAGCCAAAGTACTCACCACTCAAGGAGCTGCTGGACTAGTGTTTTGGATCCATCACTTTTTTATTATTTGTGTACTGGTTACGCATATCTAATTTTTGGTATATACTGTTTTATATTAATTTTTATGCCACAATTGGTATAATTTACTAGAATTTAATGATTTGGAACACCACTATTATCACTTAATATTATAGTTTGAGGGCCCCCTTTTTGGTTAATTTATTTGAACATTTTTTTTTAGTTAACATAGTAGATGTGGTTGGAAAAAAGACAGATGTCCATCGAGTTAAACCTATATAAATCTTAAGATACTTACAAAAAAGCTCCAGTTGAACTTAAATTAATCCATCAAAAAAGGTGACCCATTTAACACAAGCAATCATATCCATGAATTATGTTTCTAGCCAGAAATGTATCTAAACCATTTTTAAATGTATCTAAGGTATTGGCATTTACTACCTTCTCAGGTAATGAGTTCCACAATTTGATTGCTCTTACAGTGAAAAAACATTTACGTTGAGATTAAACCTCCTTTCCTCCAGCCTTAAAGGGGCAGTAAACTTACAAACTAATGTTATATAATTCTGCACATAGTGCAGAATTATATAACATTAGCTTAGTGGCAGATTTATATATTAAAGGATTGCAGAGATTTTTTATTTAAAAGTCAATTTTTCCAGAACGCCGCTCCTTGCTCTACTGAGTGGGTCTGGTTGTTCCTCAGCACATTACGGCAACACTGTTTAGTCAAATCGTGCCCGGCCGCACCATTAGACTGAAAGTAGCTTGCTCCCGCTCTGGTCTAGTAGCAGGATCGAGGGGTTATGCCTGTGCTCTAGGCTCTAATTTGTGTATATAGCTGGCATGATTGGTCCTCAAAGTGACTATGTATCTCAGTTCTTATTAGGCACAGAGATGGCATAAGGTGGTCTGCAAGATTCAAACTTTATATTAAAGAACTACTTTTCCTTTATATCTGTATTTTTAATAATTAAAAGATTCAAACATTTAATATGAGGTCTGTTCAGAGGTCTAATTTTGACATATCGCTGGCATGAAAAGTCTGTGGAGCCATGTATCTGACCTGATCTCTCATTTTGGCAAATAACTGAGCTGACGTCTCATTTGGAAGTATATTTTATATAAAAAGCGCTACAGGGGCATGAATATGGGTGCACTAGCATGTATGTGATCTAAGCTATTACTTGCACTTATAGCTAGAAAAACATTCCTACTACTACTAGTTCTACTAGTGTAAAACTGCTATACCTAGGGGGAGGGGACAGTCCTTCCCTGGGTAGGGGGATTGCTTAACAGCCGGCTATACGTAGCAGTAACCAGGCAGAGAGGCATAAAGGCCATCTATCACCATAGGCATGCGCATGGGGTGTGCCGGGTGTGGCACGGTCTTCGGCTAGTCTATGAAATATAATAGCATCTGAATAACAGAGAGAGAGAACAAGAAGCTAGGAGAAACAAGTTTTCGCCTTCCTCATTTGTTGTCTCTTTTTTGTCTTACAGTAAAACAGACAAGAGAAAAAAAAATGTTGGAGAGCGGAGTGACTTTGTATGAGTGTAATCTGGGAATATACCGTGTCTGCCTGGCTTTTGTTCCAGCTCCAACTAGGTCACTTGATGCCTAATGAGACTTTAGACAGCCAAATCATATATATATTTATTTATCTAAAATTTGCTGTTCTGGACAATTCCCAGTTTACTGAATAAGAGTACCCTGCCAGTAAAAATACTATCCCCCTCAGATTTGTTTGGACTCCTAAGCCCATGGTGAGACGTTAGTTACTCTATATTTCAATTTAGCTGAGTTAGAATCACTAATACTTTTCAGCTAGATTACGATTTTTGAGCGCTATAGAAAAATTAACCAACGCCACAAATGTTTCATTATTTAATTCCCTATAGCGCTGCTATTACAAGTTTGCAAACATACGCCTTTTGCGTGCAATATGGTTGCGTTGAGCTCCATACTGCACCCAAAACAAGCGCTGTGTTTGAAGTGTTTGTGCATGATTTCCCCATAGATAGCAATGGGGAGAGCAGGCCAAAAAAAAAGCCTAACACCTGGGATCGCGGAAACAAAAGTTTTGTAATGCAGCCCCATTGATGTCTATGGGGAAATTAAAATATTGTTTAAACCTAACACCCTAACATAAACCCTATGTCTAAACACCCCTAATCTGCTGCCCCTGACATCACTGACACCTACCTACAGTTATTAACCCCTAATCTGCCGCTTCCAATATCGCCGCTACCTAAATAAAATTATTGACCCCTAATCTGCCGCTCCCGATATTGCTGCCACTATACTACATTTATTAACCCCTAAACTGCCAACCCCCCACATTGCAACAAGCTAAATTAAACTATATTAACCCCTAAACCTAACCCTAACGTAACCCTAACCCTAACACCCCATAACTTTAACATAATACAAATATAACTAAATTAAATTTACATTTATTAACTAAATAAACCTATTAACCCCTAAACCGCCAGCCCCCCACATCGCAACAAGCTAAATTAAACTATATTAACCCCTAACCCTAGCGTAACCCTAACGTAACCCTAACCCTAACACCACCTAATTTTAACATAATAAAAATATAGCTAAATTAAAGTTACAATTATTAACTAAATAAACCTATTAACCCCAAAATCGCCAGCCCCCCACATCGCAACAAGCTAAATTAAACTATTAAGTCCTAACCCTAAACCTAACCCTAACACCCCCTAAATTTAAAAAATAATTAAATTAAATTTACAAATATTAACTAAATAATTCCTATTTAAAACTAAATACCTGTGAAATAAAACCTAAGCAAGCTACAATATAACTAATAGTTATATTGTATCTAGCTTAGGTTTTATTTTTATTTTAAAGGTAAGTTTGTATTTAAGCAGCTCTCATTCTATTGGCTAATTTGAATTAGCCAATAGAATGAGAACTGCTTAAATCCTATTGGCTGATTTGAATAGCCAATAGGATTTTAGCAGCCCTAATTCCTATTGACTGTTTCAAATCTTTCAGCCAATATGAATGCAAGGGATGCCATCTTGGATGACGTCACTTGCATTGAAGATTCAGTTTACGGCGGCGCCGTAAGAAGAGGAGCTCCGCGCCGGATGTCTTCAGGATGGACCCGCTCCGCGCCGGCTGGATGAAGATAGAAGAGGCCGCCTGGATGAAGACTTCTTGCCTCATGGATGAGTGTTGCCAGTCTTTTATTATTAGGGTAGGATAACCAGATATATAAATTATTTTATATAAAGCTGGAGGTAAAATCACACAGGCACTTCTTGCTTCTATGTCTTTATTATACTACACTGCTTCTGCTTCCTGTGTCAGGAGGAAGGAGGATGTAACAACATAAAATAAACTTTATTTACCACTTCTGTTAACATACAATGTATATAGGCTACAACACTGTAAGAGCACTTTCAGTTTATATTTCAACACCCCCACTTGCTCTCAAGTGTTTCATTTTGCATGTTTCCCCCTTTTAAACATATTCATACATTACATGACTTACATTCCAAATATATAACTCAAAAACTTTTCTAACTTGAATTTTGTTGCAGGCTTTGTCAAAACATCTGCTACCATCTTGTCAGTTGGACAATACTCAAGAACTATGTTACCTTCACTGATCACTGATCGAATTAAGTGGTACTTGATATCAATGTGTTTACATCTCTGACGACAAACAGGATTCCCTGAAAGAACAATTGAACCCTGATTGTCTCCAAAGATTTGTATTAATTCATAATGAAACCCTTTATCCATTCCTTTGAGTAACTGCATAAGGTACAGACTTTCCTGTGTAGTCATAGCCAATGCCATGTATTCAGCTTCACATGTAGATGAAGCTACTGTGGGCTGTTTCTTTGATTTCCATGCAATCAGTGGACCATTCTTGGTTAGGCTAAAGCAGTATCCAGTCATACTCCTCCTATCATTCACATCAGAGGCCCAATCGGCATCACTATATGCCTCGAGTTTCAAGTTTTCACTACATTTTCTGTAGCACAACTCATAGTCAAGTGCGCTTTAAGTACCTCATCTCATGCTTAGCTGTGGTTAGATGTTTTTCTGTTGGCTCTGATAAGTATTGTGACAGTTTACTGATCATCCAGCTTAAATCTGGCCTTGTACAGGTCATAACATACAGCAAGCTACCTACTATCTCTCGATATTTTCTTGCATCTACTGGATCATTGTGATCATTTTGGTCTAGTTTTTGCTCACATGGTGTCGATCTGGGTTTACAATCTATCATTCCAAACTTCTCCAGAATCTTTAATATGTATCTCTTTTGATTCATCTTTACCAAACCATCACTTTGTTCAAAATCAATACCTAGGAAATGTTTGATCCTTCCAAGATCTTTCATCTTAAATTTTGGTGTAAGCATTTTTATCACGTCATTAAGTACTGTTTCTTCATTGGCACCGATAATTAGATCCTCAACCCATATTAACAGTATTACGCTATCATGTCCAAATTGTTTGACATATACTGTACACAGTGGTCTGCTGGATTTTGTTCAAACCCATTCTCATTTAAATAATCATGCAGCATCTTGTTCCAAGTTCTACCTGATTGTTTTAGACCATACAATGACTTCTTTAATTTTAAAACTAGTTTCTCATTTTGTTTGCACTTTACCTCAAATCCTACAGGTTGTTCCACATAAATCTCACAAACAATTGGATCATGCAAGTAGGCTGTTTTCACATCCATCTGGTGAAGAAGTAAATCATACTGTGCTGCCAGTTGCATAAAAATACGTACTGATGTAATATTCGTAGTTGGAGAAAAAACTTCCTTCTAATCAATTCCCTTTACTTGACTATAACCTTTAGAAACATATCTGGCTTTGTATGTTTCTGATCCATCAACATTGTTTTTTAATGCATATACCCATCAACCACCCACTGAACGTCTACCTTCTGGTAAAATGGTCAAAGTGAATGTGTCATTCTCTCTTAGTGAATCCATTTCCTCTATCATAGCATTAAACCAATTCTGTGACTGAGGTGAGCTCATAGCATCTTTAAAGGTTTGTGGTACATCAAACACTCTGTAACAATAATCAATGTTTGTTAGTATCTGATCATCACATTCAAAATCTGAAACATAGTCTTCCAAGTATTGAGGAGTTTTTCTTTTAGGGTAACGTGTATTATGGTCACTCCCTGTCTGTCCATGTTCTCACTCTTCAAAGTTTCTATTTCAGAAATTTGGACTATCTCTAGACACTCAATTTCAGTCTGATTAGTCTTTAGTATAGTGGGTGCATAGCCCTCCCTATGGCAATCCTCATCATCATGTAACAGATCAGTTTGAGTCTGTCTTTCAACAACTTTCTTTGTGATAAACCTCACAAGCCTGTGTTTAAGGACCTTTCCAGTGTCTGGATAAAACACTAGATAAGAGGGGCTGTTCTTGTCATATCCAATAAAAATCCCTCTCTCACATTTTGAATCTAGTTTCTTTCTGTCATATTTGTATGCAAAACATTCTGACCCAAAGACTCTCATCTTAGAAAGGTTAGGTTTTTTGCCTGTCAAAAGGTAATAAGGGGTTTGTGCTAACCGGTTATTAAAGTACCTGTTTTGAATATGAGCGGCAGTCATTACTGCATATGTCCATATTGGTAATTTACTCTCAACTAACAGACATCTTGCCATTTCAAATAATGTTCTCCAATTTCTCTCAGCAGTCCCATTCTGATGGGGTGAGTAAGGTGCTGAGGTCTCATGTCTTATCCCTTGCTTACTTAGCAGTGACTTAAAACTATTTGCTACAAACTCAGTACCATTGTCAGATCTTATACATTTTAAGACTCCATATGGGGCTGTTTCAGCAATAAACCTTTCAGTGGCTTACACTGCATCACTCTTGTTTATCAGAAAATATACAAATACTGCACCAGAATAATCATCAGTGAATGATATTGTGTATCTGAAACCTTCTCTAGCTTGTTGTTCTATAGGACCTGCTAAATAGTTCTAATGTAGCGGGTATCAGGTTCTCTGTTCCTACTCTGAACACATTTTCCCTGAGTGTAAATTCACAGTTTAGATTAGACTTATCTATCTTACCTTTAATTGTCATTCCTTCTACCACTTTTTGTAGTTTTGCAATATCATCATAATTACAGTGTCCTAAAATTCCATGCCACATTTGAATATCATAACATCCATGACAACTGTCATCATTTTCAACAAAAGTATTCAGATAGTAAAGTCTACTGTATTTCTGGATCGTGAATTTGGTACCGTTCTTATGAATGAGTTCATTTCTGCCTTGCTGGAAGTTAACTGATGCTCCACTGTTTGTTGCTGTCTCTACAGAAAAGATGTCTTGAGGGTATGTAGGTATGTACAATGCATTCTTCAGTGTCATCATCATTCGATTCCCCTCACTGTCAAGTAGACAAACCTCCGCATCGCCTCTTCTCAGTGCCAAGCCTGTTGTCTTTTTCCCATCTGCAAGCTCCATTGTATGTTTCTCCGGTTTAAATGTTTTGTCGAAGTTCTTAACTTTTCCCAATATCAGTAATTATAAGGGATGTTGCTCCTGTATCAACCATTAGTCATTTTGGTATTATCCCATCTAGCTGGTTATCTTTAATTTTGAAAGCAAATGAGTGTCTGTCGTCTGCGTCATCTGTTGCTTGTCTGACATTGTCTCTTTTTTTGCTCCTGCAATTTGCATCTTTGTGTGTTGAGCTGTTGCAATAGCTACACCACAGTGATTGACCTTTATTTGTATTGTTTGAACACTCTCTGGCCCTGCGTCCCTTTTTGCCGCAATTGTAACAAACAATGTTAGAGTAATTTCTCACTTTAAATCTTGAAGTTGTGTTACTCACTTTTAACACATTATCTTCATTTGCACTATTGTAGTATTTTTCAGTATCCTCAAAACTTCTCAACTGTGTTTTAAACTCTGCAAAAGTTACTTTTCCATCACCCTGTGTAATGTGTATCGCAAATGGTTTAAATGATTCAGGCAAACCTTTCAAAATCATTGCAATCATCAATCCATTACTTCACTTCAGCATTTCTCAGTGCTGTAATGGCTGTCTCTGCACGTATAATATAGTCTGTCACACTCTCATTTACAGTTTTCTGAAGAGATGTTAGTTCAGTGTATAAACTAATTATGCGGGGCTTTCCTTTACCTGCATAATAGTCTCTCAATATTTGAAGAGTCTTTCATCATCAGCTGCTTCTCTCATAATCAGAGACAAACTTTTATCATCTAAACACTGAATTAATTCAGCATAAGCTTCCTCATTCTTATTGTGATCTTCATCCTCCTCTTCAGTGTCTGCAGACAAACTCAGGGTGGTTTCTTTCAGCTTCAGCAATCTCAGATGTCCCAAGAATTTAGTTTCCCAAAGTTCATAATTCTTTTATTCTCCATCAAAGCAAAGTCTGCTCCATCGGTTTCCTGCATCCCTCCTGGGCCCATAACCTGTTGCCATTATGTTATTATTAGGGTAGGATAATGTTTTATTATACTACACTGCTTCTGCTTCCTGTGTCAGGAGGAAGGAGGAGGTAACAACATAAAATAAACTTTATTTACCACTTCTGTTAACATACAATGTATATAGGCTACAACACTGTAAGAGCACTTTCAGTTTATATTTCAACAATGAGGACTTTGCTGGCTGGATGAAGATAGAAGAGGCTGCCTGGATGAAGACTTCTTGCCGCAAGGATGAGGACTTCGCCGGCTGGATGGATCCTTCAAGCGGAACTTCAACAACTGTAAGTGGATCGTTTTTTTAAGGGTTTTTTGGGTCTTTTTTTTTTAGTTTAGGGTCTGGGCAGTAAAAGAGCTAAATGCCCTTTTAAGGGCAATGTCCATACAAATGCCCTTTTCAGGACAATGGTTAGCTTAGGTTATTTTAGAGTTAGGGTTTTTATTTGGGGGGGGGGGTTGATTGTGGGGGTGGTGTGTTTTACTGTTGGAGGTGTTTGTATTTTTTTTACAGGTAAAAGAGCTGATATCTCTGGGGCAATGCCCCACAAAAGGCCCTTTAAAGGGCTATTGGTAGTTTATTGTAGGCTAGTTTTTTTTATTTTGGGTGGGCTTTTTTATTTGATAGGGGTAATTCTTTTTTATTTTTGATAATTTGTTTGTTATTTTTCGTAATTTAGTGGGTTTTTTTTTTTGTAATTTAGCTAGTTTTTATTTTTTGTAGGTAGATACTTTTTGTAGTAGTGTTAGGATTTTTTATTGGTAGTTTAGTTTTATTTAATTGGTAGTTAGTTTAATTTTAGTTCAATAATTATAATAGTTCAATTGTTAGTTTTACATTTTTTTTTAATTTGACATGTAAGTTTTAATTTAATTTAAGATAGGGAAATTGTAATTTTAATACAAAGTTAGGTGGTCGTTAGGTTTAGGGGTTACTAGTTTAAATTAGTTTATTTTGTTGTGGGGGGCTTTCAGTTTAGGGGTAAATAGTTTATTTTAGTATATTTTGTTGTAGGGGCTTTCAGTTTAGGGGTTAATAGTTTATTTTAGTATATTTTGTTGTGGGGGGCTTGCGGTTTCGGGGTTAATAGGTTTATTATAGCGGCGGTGTGGGCGGACGGCAGATTAGGGGTTAATAATATTTAAATAGTGTTTGCTATGCGGGAGGGCGGCGGTTTAGGGGTTATTAACTTTAGTATAGTGGTGACAATGTTGGGGAGCGGCAGAATAGGGGTTTTAATAAAACATTTTAGTGGCAGCGATATCGGGAGCGGCAGATTAGGGGTTAATAAATTTAATATAGTGTTTGCGATGCGAGAGTGCCTCGGTTTAGGGGTTAATAGGTAGTTTATGGTGTTAGTGTACTTTGTAACACTTTAGTTATGAGTTTTATGCTACAGCTTTGTAGTGTAAAACTCATAACTACTGACTTTAGATGGCGATACAGATCATGTAGTTTTAGGCTGTAACGCTCACTTTTTAGCCTCACCGCAAAACTCGTAATACAGACTCTATGGGAATCCCATGAAAATACGTTATTTTTACGTGTGCGGCACTGATGTTGTGGTACAGGCTAAAAGGTGTGCGGTACACCTATACTGACAAGACTTGTAATAGCGGCGGTGCTGTTTTAACGCTGAAAATGCCATATTTTCAGCATTACAAGCCGCAACGCAAAACTTGTAATCTAGCTGTTTGTCTACTAACTCTTCGCTTATTGAGAAATATAAAAAATTAAGAATAGAATTGCAGTTCTAGAGACTCAAAAAGTACTGTAATCCCTTAACAAGCTTAAGCAGTGATATTATCATAAAGGCAATAAAGCTGATAAAGTTTTGGCTAATAAAGACTTAAAATTAGCGCCGGGACCTGATGAACTCCTTCTTACATTCGATTAAAAAAAAAAACTTTCCACATTACTAGCTCCAACACTAGTACGTTTTTTCAATCAGTTAAGATAGGTAAATCCCCACAAAAGAAAAAATGGCCTATTATTCAACAGTTTTGTTTAATCTCCAAAGAATTCAGCTGGCAAAGCAATTATTATTATTATTATTATTATCGGTTATTTGTAGAGTGCCAACAGATTCCGCAGCACTAAATTAGTCATTTTTCTGTTAAAATCTATTAATCTCATTATCTTTCATGTACTTAAAACAGATTTACAAATGATGTAATTTCATTAAAACTACTGTTTATCCTATAATCCTATAATTAGATCCGCTAAACAAAATTCTTTGATTTTTGTCACGTGTACTTTTATGATTATGTGGCTTACTGTATTACTAGGGCTCAAAGTCCCCGTGAAGTCTTTTAATGTCTTACCCCTCTTATTCTTTAGAATTTACCAATTCCCATTGCATTGTGGAACTACTTTTTCTCCTGTATCATATATATATATATATTTATATATATATATATATATATATATATATATATATATATATATATATATATGTATATATATAAATAAATAAATAAATAAAGTGTTAAACAATATAATCATTTCTTTTTTTCACAATGCTCAGTCCTCAATATAATAAATACATTTCCAATCCATTAGAATTCACGTGCAAATTGCCTTACATGGCTTTTCACAGGTGTTTATCATTTCACAGCTTTTCAATCACTTAGGAAACCCCTTTATAGTTCATTTAGTACCAGATTTTCAAATGCATCTATAAAGTGAGAACTCCCTTTCTATGTTGCATGGGGGAAATTTGACAGAGCTTTTCAGGGAATACATTTCTTTTAACTTTTTGCAGGGTTTAAACATAAAGCAATGCTGAAAAAATAAAATGCTCTAACACTTTAGAGCATTTTCTTTTTGCACTTGTATGTCCCTTTAACTATTTAAGATTTAGCACAGCACAATACTAAATACAAGTCAATAGATAATAAATAAAAAGTCATGTGATCAGGGGGCTGTCAGAAGAGGCTTAGATACAAGGTAATCACAGAGGTAAAAGTATATTATTATAATTGTGTTGGTTGTGCAAAACTGGGGATTGGGTAATAAAGGGATTATCTATCTTTTAAAACAATAAAAATTATATTGTAGACTGTCCCTTTAACTCTACAGTGATTCCTGTAATTAGACAAATTGAATTGAAACACATAATAATTCAAGCTGGCCCCGATGTTCAAAAAATCGTCAGACAGCCTCGTCGGCCTCACAGTCCATCAGTCTGTTGAGATTTTAAATAAAAGGGGCGTGGCCAAGCAGTGCTGATTAACAGTGATGTCTATCCCATAGAAGTCAATCCAATATCATATGTGAATACAGCACCACTGAAATGTGCACGGTGTAGAGGAAAAACTGCAACTCCTCTCAGTCACTGGAAAAATCATGTATATCACCAGCACTTAAGGGTATAAAAAGTTCATCTTTTATTGAAGGATAAAGTTAAAAATGAGCAACGTTTCGTGACCTTATGTCACTTAATCATGCTTCTGTTACATACTGACAGTTTGTGTCTTTTTAAACATTTGTTTCTCGCGCCAAATTGTTACAAACAATGTGTCTTAGGCGCCATCTACTGTTCTATATGTATATTACATCTTAAATTCATTTCTATACTTTTTACAAAGAGGCATTTATGTAACAATATTAAAAACAATAGTCACTCTATGAGTTTTAAAGCAGCTACATTTTTTTCTTTTTTCTTTTTGGGTCTATATGGTTCTTTAAAGTACAGTCACGTGTTTGTTAATTTGTGATAGATATTACTGACATTACACTAATTTATTAAAGGGTTACACAGGAGAGTTTATAAAAAGCATGATAAATCAAAATCTCTATTTAACCCTTTTGGTGCTATGGATTCCATTTTGTGGATCCACCACATTTCCCTTTGTTTGAGCAACTGCTCACGATCTGATCCATTTCTAGGTGTCTGTACCTGTTCTATCACTTGCCAGCGTAATTGGCTAATCCCATGTCCCCTTTCTAAGAAGTGTTTAGCAAGGGGGGCCTCCATATTTTTTCTCCTAATGTTACTACGATGTTGTGTGAGGCGATCCCTAATCTTTTGGGTAGTCTCCCCCAAATAGATAAGGGAACACGGGCACTTGATTAAATAAATAACATGTGTACTGTCACATGTAAAAAATCCATCAATTGTGAATTTTTCCCCACTTTGTGGGTGAAAAAAATGGGGGCCCTTAATGATGGAACTACAAGACATGCACCCCAAACAGGGGTAGCTCCCTTTCTTTTTGCTACCTAGGTATGTCTGTCTGCATTCCCTACTGGGGCCAACATCTGACCTTACCAAGTGGTCCCCTATATTCCTCACTCGCCTATAGGCCATGAGTGGTGGATTTTGTAACTGTAGTATGTCTGGATTGCAATTTTTCAAGATGTGCCAATTCTTTCTAATGATCTTGCTCACCTTGTTACTGTGCGGATTGTGCTGTGATACGAATATTATCCTATCCTTTGTATTTTTGTTGTCCTTTTTGGGTTTGGGATACCTTATCTCCTCTAATTTACTGTCAATGAGTTTGGATGGATACCCTCTAGTGAGGAACTTGCGCTTCATCTGTTCTAGTCTGACTGTTCTTTCTTCCTCATTGCTCACTATTCTCTGCACTCTCAGCAGCTGACTTTTAGGCAAGGAGTCCACCAGTCTCCTAGGATGAAAGCTATCATATTTCAACAGTGTATTCTTATCTGTCTCCTTTACATATAAATCAAATTTCAAGCCATTAACTGATTTACTTATCTTTGTGTCTAGAAAGGTAACGATCTCCTCACTATAGGTAACGGTAAAATATAAGCCTCTTACCTCTGCATTAAGCTCCCTAACAAATCTCTCTAGGGTTCCAACGTCACCCCACCACAAGCCAAATATGTCATCTATGTACCTCCACCAAACTGCTCCATATTTCTTGTAGAGGTGATTTTCAGAGACTCTTCTCTCTTCGAATTCGTTCATAAACAAATTGGCGTATGATGGGGCGACGTTGGAGCCCATTGCCGTACCTTTGACCTGGATAAACCAATCATTCTGAAAGAGGAAATAGTTCCAATATAAGACTAGGCACAATAATTTCTCCACAAAATCACATTGACCAGCTGTGTATCTACCGCTCACCATGAGTGTCTTTCTAATGATGGATATTCCAGTTTCATGATTAATAGATGTATACAAACTCCTGACATCTATGGTGAACAGTAGATACCGGCTGGTCGGTAGCTCCAGCATTTTTACTTTCTCAAGAAAGTGACCTGTGTCCTTCACAAAACTAGCCATTTTGGTAATCTCAGGCTGGAGTAATCTGTCCAGAAATTTTGATATGTTTGTGAAGACAGACTCCACACTGGAGACTATGGGCCTCCCCGGTGGTCTCTTTAAATCCTTGTGGACTTTTGGCACCGTATAAAATACTGGTGTCCTCGGTTTGTCCACATACAGATATTCTGCCAATTTTTTATCTATGATTTCGGTTTTTACTGCCTGATCTAGGATGTGCCTTATTTCTTTCTGTATCTTATACACTGGATTGGTAGATATTTGATTATATGTATCAGGGTCCCCCAATTGTGTTCTGATCTCCTGTATCTCCTACATACAGGAGATCAGAACACAATTGGGGGACCCTGATACATATAATCAAATATCTACCAATCCAGTGTATAAGATACAGAAAGAAATAAGGCACATCCTAGATCAGGCAGTAAAAACCGAAATCATAGATAAAAAATTGGCAGAATATCTGTATGTGGACAAACCGAGGACACCAGTATTTTATACGGTGCCAAAAGTCCACAAGGATTTAAAGAGACCACCGGGGAGGCCCATAGTCTCCAGTGTGGAGTCTGTCTTCACAAACATATCAAAATTTCTGGACAGATTACTCCAGCCTGAGATTACCAAAATGGCTAGTTTTGTGAAGGACACAGGTCACTTTCTTGAGAAAGTAAAAATGCTGGAGCTACCGACCAGCCGGTATCTACTGTTCACCATGGATGTCAGGAGTTTGTATACATCTATTAATCATGAAACTGGAATATCCATCATTAGAAAGACACTCATGGTGAGCGGTAGATACACGGCTGGTCAATGTGATTTTGTGGAGAAATTATTGTGCCTAGTCTTATATTGGAACTATTTCCTCTTTCAGGATGATTGGTTTATCCAGGTCAAAGGTACGGCAATGGGCTCCAACGTCGCCCCATCATACGCCAATTTGTTTATGAACAAATTCGAAGAGAGAAGAGTCTATGAAAATCACCTCTACAAGAAATATGGAGCAGTTTGGTGGAGGTACATAGATGACATATTTGGTGTGTGGTGGGGTGACGTTGGAACCCTAGAGAGATTTGTTAGGGAGCTTAATGCAGAGGTAAGAGGCTTATATTTTACCGTTACCTATAGTGAGGAGACCGTTACCTTTCTAGACACAAAGATAAGTAAATCAGTTAATGGCTTGAAATTTGATTTACATGTAAAGGAGACAGATAAGAATACACTGTTGAAATATGATAGCTTTCATCCTAGGAGACTGATGGACTCCTTGCCTAAAAGTCAGCTGCTGAGAGTGCAGAGAATAGTGAGCAATGAGGAAGAAAGAACAGTCAGACTAGAACAGATGAAGCGCAAGTTCCTCACTAGAGGGTATCCATCCAAACTCATTGACAGTAAATTAGAGGAGATAAGGTATCCCAAACCCAAAAAGGACAACAAAAATACAAAGGATAGGATAATATTCGTATCACAGCACAATCCGCACAGTAACAAGGTGAGCAAGATCATTAGAAAGAATTGGCACATCTTGAAAAATTGCAATCCAGACATACTACAGTTGCAAAATCCACCACTCATGGCCTATAGGCGAGTGAGGAATATAGGGGACCACTTGGTAAGGTCAGATGTTGGCCCCAGTAGGGAATGCAGACAGACATACCTAGGTAGCAAAAAGAAAGGGAGCTACCCCTGTTTGGGGTGCATGTCTTGTAGTTCCATCATTAAGGGCCCCCATTTTTTTCACCCACAAAGTGGGAAAAAATTCGCAATTAATGGATTTTTTACATGTGACAGTACACATGTTATTTATTTAATCAAGTGCCCGTGTTCCCTTATCTATTTGGGGGAGACTACCCAAAAGATTAGGGATCGCCTCACACAACATCGTAGTAACATTAGGAGAAAAAATATGGAGGCCCCCCTTGCTAAACACTTCTTAGAAAGGGGACATGGGATTAGCCAATTACGCTGGCAAGTGATAGAACAGGTACAGACACCTAGAAATGGATCAGATCGTGAGCAGTTGCTCAAACAAAGGGAAATGTGGTGGATCCACAAAATGGAATCCATAGCACCAAAAGGGTTAAATAGAGATTTTGATTTATCATGCTTTTTATAAACCCTCCTGTGTAACCCTTTAATAAATTAGTGTAATGTCAGTAATATCTATCACAAATTAACAAACACGTGACTGTACTTTAAAGAACCATATAGACCCAAAAAGAAAAAAGAAAAAAATGTAGCTGCTTTAAAACTCATAGAGTGACTATTGTTTTTAATATTGTTACATAAATGCCTCTTTGTAAAAAGTATAGAAATTAATTTAAGATGTAATATACATATAGAAAAGTAGATGGCGCCTAAGACACATTGTTTGTAACAATTTGGCGCGAGAAACAAATGTTTAAAAAGACACAAACTGTCAGTATGTAACAGAAGCATGATTAAGTGACATAAGGTCACGAAACGTTGCTCATTTTTAACTTTATCCTTCAATAAAAGATGAACTTTTTATACCCTTAAGTGCTGGTGATATACATGATTTTTCCATAGAAGTCAATGGGAGTGTGACATCACCACCAGCATCGCCCAACATTGCCGCTCGTCTGCATTTTTCTTCGGCCGGGGGCCTTTTTTGAAGTGGATTTACATGGCGCAGACAGTGTGCTCACTGATATTAAAAATACTCACACTCCAAATATTGCTGGCGGGACCTAAGTTGCCCTAGACCAACGCTAATTACCTCAGGCGCTGATTGCAAGAAAATATTTTATTTTAAATTCCAATCATACAATAGAAAATAATTTGGAGTGGATGAAGAGGAACTGGATTTTCGGATGGTGAATTAGGGCTTTTTTGGGGTTGGGGGTTTTATTTTAAAGAATAGAATTTTTTTATTTTGAATTTTAATTTTTAGGATAGGTTTTTAATTAGACTTTATTATTTTGGGGGTGGGGAGTTAATTGTATTGTAGAGGAGGGGTGTTTTTTTGTAAATGTAAAAGAGATGTATTGACTTTAGAGCAATGTCCTTCAAAAGGCACTTTTAAGGGCTATTGTAATTTATATTTAGTGTTAGGGTTTAGTTTTTTGTTTTAGGTGTTCTTTTTTATGGGGCATGTACTTTAGTGTTAGGTATAATGGTGTTTTTTTAAATTTTGGATACTGCCTTTTTTATTTTATGTAACAGACTTTTTTAATTTTTTCAGTGCCTTAGATTTTATTATTTTTAAGCAACTTAGGGAGTTTAGTTTAGAGCGAGGTTAGGTGTTAGTTTACATTGGGAGTTTAGGGGTTAATAGTTTAGATAGGTACTTGAGTTGGGCTAGTGGTGATATAGGGGTTAATAGTGTAGTACTTGCAGTGGGTATGTGACGGTATAGGGGTTAATAGTTTAGATGGGTACTTGCGGTGGGTATGTGGCAGTATAGGGGTTAATGGTTTAGATGTAGGTCCGAAACGTTGTTCATTTTTTGTACTTTGAACCATATGAAGAAATAAAGGTCCCTTTTTAAAGGTTATTACTGGGCTGGAGTATCTTTCCTTCTACGTGGTATAGGGGTTGACAGGATAGATACCTGCGGTGGGTATGTGGCAGTTTAGATATTTATAAGTGTAGTGTTAGGCTGCGATCGTGGTGTACTTTGGTTTAGGGTTATTAAGATTAGTGGTTAGGCACGGCAGTTATATTCCAAGGGATTGTTTACTAAACATCGCCATTGCTGGGTGTTATCTATAGCCAGGATTGCTGATCAATGACATGTTTAGTAAATGCCTCTCAGTGATGCTGCCTGTAAGTATCTATGTCAGGAACTTGGAATATTTTGACAGGCTTGCTTGACATAGCAGATGGACCTTGGAATATTTAGTCACCTTGCAGCACTTTCGATTATCGGGGCCCATGTGTTGGGGTATTAAAGGGACACTGAACCCACATTTTTTTCTTTCATGATTCAGACAGAGCATGGAATTTTAAGCAACTTTCTAATTTACTCCTATTATCACATTTTCTTCATTCTCTTGGTATCTTTATTGGAAATGCTAGAATGTAAGTTTAGATGCCGGCCCATTTTTGGTGAACAACCTGGGTTGTCCTTGCTAATTGGTGGATAAATTCATCCACCAATAAAAAAATGCTATCCAGAGTTCTGAACCAAAAAAAAGCTTAGATGCCTTCTTTTTCAAATAAAGATAGCAAGAGAACGAATACAAATTGATAATAGGAGTAAATTAGAATGTTGCTTAAAATTGCATGCTCTATATGAATCACGAAAGAAAAAAAAATTGGGTTCAGTGTCCCTTTAAGTATAAGCACACATTTAAAAAAAAGTTTAAAACACATATTTATTAATAAGGGGGTCTCTAGGCACTTAAAAATCACATAAAATTCCTAGAGACCACCAAAACCCTTAATTTTATTATTTTAATATAAAGCCCCTATATAAGTTTTATTAGCCAGTTGATCACTGCGGTAATAGTGATCACCTGACATGAATACATGTGATCTTATTTGAGAAGACAGAGACTATGTGCAGATCAAAGTTATATACATATACCCAAAGGCTCTTATTTATATGAAGATAACTCCTTCTTTTTACTCTATCATTTACACATGCTATTATTTATAACCATATTTATTATAATTCGAATTTAAAAAATAAAATCACACATTGTAGGTTTCTCATATGTTTGCTTGGTCTTCCAAAAGAATGAAGTAAATTGGATAACTGATTAAAATTGCATTCTCTATCTGAATCATGAAAGAAACAGATTTGGGTTTTGTGTCTGTTTAAACTTCTTGATGAAAACATACATCAGTTTTTACAAATGAAATCCAAATGCTTTAGCACAAATGTTTCAGTGAATAAACAATGTCTTTTTTATATATTTGGATCACTGGAAAAAAGTAATTCTTGAAGCAACAATTATATGAATTACCAGTATCCCAAGGCAAACTGAATTACTTTAGATACCATCCTGATGTTATTAGATGATCATTTAACTAATTGAGAAGCCATTTTCTTATCATCAGGCTTCTGATGTCATTAGCTGCCTTACAATTAGCTGATTAGCAGATTACAAGTATAGTTTTATTATACACACTCTCTTCTCCTCTGACTCCCTTAATCAAATCTCTACTCACTATTGCTCTCTCCTACTTGTGTAATCAGATTGCAGCTCCTGAATCACTCAGCATGATGTCTTGATGTAGGAGATTTTTAAGGTTACAAATGAGAGTGCAGGACATACAATTTCAGTGGAACACAGTAAAATGTAAGTTGCAATATTGTATAAAACGTCTGCTATATACAAAAACCTTCAGAAGTTATAGAATACATTGATTAAAAAAAAAATAATAATATTTATAATGCTGGTTCTAAATCAGATGCAGCAGCTGTAGTGCTGGTTTAATGTTACTTTAATTTAAACTGTGACTTCATGCATCATGATATGCAAGACTTTGGTTTGTAGGAATCTTCTTAATTTACTTACAGCATAACACGAAATAGGTACTGTAAATATCACAACTAACCTTTAACCATGCTCTAATTTAAACCTCCTTAAAACTTTTGGGATTACCCTGAGCAACCCCCGCTATGACATCACAGTTCCTTTAAATCCTGCACAAACACTTACTAAACTGCTTGGTTATTAAACAAGCTTATAGTTGTTATTTGGCTCCCATTAATCCTGAGAAACAAGATATTGTTTAACTGATCTTGCAACATTTATCCTATCTCCAGATTATACAGGGGAAGAACTACTAATCATAATCTCATTGCTACACTATTTCATTCATTTCCCCCAAGCAAGTGCTGGGAAGAAAGTGGAACTGCACACAGCCATACAGCTCATGCTATTCACTCAGCAACAGTGTATCCAATGCAGTCTGCATTCAACTCTGGCAAGTTAATGGATACAGCCTTGTGGATGCTCACTCTTTCTACTTAAAGGGATACTAAATCCACACTTTTACATTCATGATTCAGACAGAGCATGCAATTTTAAGCAACTTTCTAATTTACTCCAATTATCACATTTTCTTCGTTCTCTTGCTATCTTTATTTGAAAAAGCAGGAATCTAAGCTAAGGAGCCTGCCCATTTTTGGTTCAGAACCTTGGTTGCGCTTGCTGATTGGTTGCTAAATGTACCCACCTCTACATAGACCATAAAATTATTCTATTGCCTACTCCCAGAGCTTCTGCACCCTATGGTCACATTTATCCACTCTCTGAACGGGAGTTGACACATTTATGTGAATATTTTAACGATAACTTAAAGAAAGGCTTTATACGACCTTCCAGATCTCCAGCTCCATCTGCAATATTCCCTGCAAGAAATAAAGATAACTCTGTATACACCAAGTTGAATCTCAGAAGGGCCTACAAATTAAACATAACATAGTAACATAGTAGATGAGGTTGAAAAAAAGACTGAAGTCCGTTACATTCAACCTATACAAATCTAATATACTTACAAAAAAGCTCCAGTTGAGATTAAATTAATCCGATTAAAAGGTGACATTTAACAGAAGCAATCATATCCATGAATTCTGTTTCTAGCCAGAAATGTATCTAAGGTATTTGCATTCACTACCTCCTTTGGTAATGAGTTCCACAATTTAATGTCGATTAAATCTCCGTTCCTCCAGCCTTAAATTGTGACCTCTTGTCACAAACAATTTTCTTGGAATAAACAGAGCTTCTGCCATCTCTGTAGATGGGCCATGAATATATTTATATAAAGTAATCATGTCACCTCTCAAGCTCCATTTTTCTAGAGAAAACAGACCCAGCTTGGCTAACCTCTCCTCATAGCTTGAATTCTCCATTCCCCTTATTTGCTTTGTGGCCCTTCTCTGAACTTCATCAAGGTCTGCAATATCTTTTTTTTTAGATTGGTCCCCAGAACTGCACTTCATACTCAAGGTGAGGTCTTAACCGGGATTTATATAGTGACAGCATTGTGCACCCATCTTTAGCTTGTTATCTATTACTACTCCCAAATCCCTTTCCTCCTCTGTTTGGTTAAGTCTAGTCCCATTTTAATAATACATTGCCTCCTTATTTTTACTTCCAAAATGTAGAACCTTGCATTTTCCCGTATTAAATCTCATTTGACCATACTTCTAATTTTTGCAGATCCACTTGTAACGCTAGTTTATCCTGCTTTGACCTAATGATCTTATCATCTGCAAAAATAGAGATGTTGCTATTTAATCCTTGCTACAAGTTAATGATAAAAATATTAAAAAGAACAGGGCCCAGTACTGATCCCTTTGGAACTCCACTGATTACCTTTGTCCAATCTGAGTATGATCCATTTACTTCTACTCTTTGCTCCCTGTCTTTTATCAAGTTATTTATCCATGAGCTTACATTTTCAGCTATTCCCAGTCCTTTAATTGTGTACATTAATCTCTCATGTGGCACTGTATCAAACGCCTTTGCAAAATTTAAGTATATCACATCAACTGATTTCCCTTTATCTACATTTTTACTTATTTCCTCGTAGAATCAAATTAAATTAGTTTGACATGATCTATTTCAAATAAAACCATGCTGATTTGAACTCATAATCTTGTTTACACAAATATACTCATACATATAATCCTTTATAATCCCGCCAAGTATCTTTTCCACTATTGATGTCAGACTAACTGGTCTATAGCTTCCTGGATCAGACTTGCTTCCCATTTTGAAGAGTGGCACCACATCAGCTTTACGTCAATCCTGGGGTACTATGCCTGAGGATAATGAGTCTTGAAAGATTTAGAGTATAGGTTTGTTAATAACAGTGCTAAATTCCCGTAAAACCCTTGGGTGTATTCTTACTGGAATAAAAATAAAGAACAAAGTTCTGCAGCATCTACTTTACTCTCACCCCCCAAATGAGTTACCAACTGTGGCTTCTCGCTAAACCATGAGCAATGCAAAATCTTGGCAGCAAAATGTGAACTAATGAAATATAGGCCGGCCCCCACACCCCCTTAATGTGTTTGGCAGGTAATGAATGTCTATGACAAAGAATAAGTACCCTGCGCGGTGAAATGTCAGCATACAGATTCCTCACTTACAGTTTAATGTGTAGTCCCCGTGCCGTTCTTAAGGGAGCCATCTCTAAGGCACCTGCAGCCTCTTGCTGTAGTTTTTCAGACCTTCTTCGGAGCGGACCATGCCCTTATTCAGCAACTCTCCACAACCAAACTTCTCACGCTGACGGGAGGGGGCGTGTCGAATGGCCGGCTGCTTCCAAAGATTTGTCCATGCTTGATGTGGTATTAGCCAATCCCTGCACTATGTGTAATCCGTGCTCACCAGGTAATCCTTGAATATGAGAACAAAAACGAATGCAGGAGCATTGGATAAAGTTCAAAGCTTTATTTGTAGTTTAAAACATGGTGATAAGGCTACCACATTCGGTCAGCCTTCAAAAATAGAAGCAATAGTGAATGTGTAGGCATCCCAGTTACCTGCTGACGTGTTTCGGCATTGTGCCGTAATAGTAGCATGGGTAACCCCTGAATTGCATACATTTTTATACCTTAAAAGTGCCCAGTAATTGTCTAAAAGAAACACATGACTATTACCTCACAAACACACCTAGGTGTAGAAAAAAACACGCCCCCTAATAGACATTTAACACAGTTCACTTCAACAATCTGTCTATACATTGTAAATATCTTGAATAGTACATATCAAAAAAAGGTGAAGCTCGGAATTAAAAATTCCATTGTATACAGTAAGTTCATTTGGTTACAAGAAAAACTTTTTTACTTATGATATATATTTTTTTACAAGTTTACATAATATCTCAAACAGCTTTTATACATAGAAATTTCATCTGGGGTGGCAAAAAAAGAATTTTCACTTGTTTGGTTGTATCCTATAATATAATCTTACTTTATTATATACAGTTACATATTCTAACACTGAAAGACCTCAACACCATAAAAGACAACTGAGCTGAAGTGCTCTGTTCCCTAATTTCGTAGATGAATGAAAATAACACTCTGTATATCTTAGAGGTGAGCAATAAACATATTGTCATAATTTGCTTACCTCTAGCTAACTGCCTAAACATATGCATTGGTGACCCTTATAGTGATGTTTATGTAGTTTTTTGTACACTTGTGTCCTTGTGGTCTGACAGTAATGTTAGCACCAGAAGTTAATCAAATCAAATTCAAAGATTAGGCCCCTGGGGACCCTTGTATTTAATCTATGGATCCAAAAAACTTTGCGTTTGGAGGGTAACTGGGACTGTTAATTGTGAGGTAATAGTCACATGTTTCTTTTAGCCAATTACTGGGCACTTTAAGGTATACAAATGTATGCAATTCAGGTGTTACCCATGCTACGATTACGACACAACACCGAAACGCATCAGTGGGTAACTGGGACTTCCACACATTCAATATTGCTCCTATTTTTGAAGGCTGACCGAATGTGGTAGCCTTATCACCATGTTTTAAACTACAAATAAAGCTTTGAACATTTTCCGGTGCTCCTGCATTCATTTTTGTTCTTGTATTCTATCTGGGCCTGGAGTTTTATTTACCTTAATATTATCTATTTTTTCCTGATATCCTCTAGACATAATAATCCAGTTAATTGTATGGGCTGGCATGTTCTAGTTTGTTCCAAAGTATTCTCCATTGGTTCCAATCTTGTGTATACTGAAGAAAAGAATTGGTTAGTACCTCAGCCTTCTCCCTGTCACTGTTAATCATGCTACCTTCCACCCATTTTAATGTACCTATATTGTCCTTCTTAGATTTTTTGCTATTTAATATGTACTGAAATAACCTTTTAGGGTTTGACTTAGAACCCTTTGCAATTAATCTTTCATTTTCAAATTTGGCTAATTGGATAGCTTTTTTTTCATGCTTTGTTACATTCCTTATAAATATGGTATGTTGAGTCAGTACTACTTTCCTTGAATAATTTAAATTATATCTTCAGAGATCTCTTTGACAATATATTATGTTGTAATATATTTGGATAATATCCTTATCAATTCTACCACCCTTATTGAACACTGTAAACATGTACGTTGGGTTTTCTCCCAACTACCCATTATCTCTGTGCCAAGCTAGAGAAATGTGAGTTTGATACCTCTAACATATAATTTCTAGGATATTCCTTATCATCCCAAGGGATACAGATTGATAACTCTAAAATATGTGCCATTACAGATTGGCCCACCCATAAAACCAGAAAGGCTCTCCAAAGGTTTCTAGGATTTTCCAACTTTATAGGAAATGTATTAAAAAATTCTCAACAATAGTCTCCCCTCTTACATGTCTGACTGTAATCAACCAACTGTAATCTAGCCCTATATAGGGGAACTACTAATCATTATCTAATGTGCAAAAAATGTAACAATATAACACAGTGTACTTCTCCCATCACCCTTAGGGAGACTTCCCTAGGGTCATAATACAAATGCATACAGAAAGAGAAGCGCTCTACCAGGAACAGGTCAGTGTTTCTGTTCTATAGTGAGTTGCCACCCAGGAGCAGCCTCTTTTAGCCCAATTGTGTTTCTTCACTGAGGAGAACTGAGTTGTTTGTTCCTGGTGGAGAGCTTCTCTCTTTCTATGCATATATAAGGAAGGTGCCTGGCAGGAGTATGACTCAGAGCTTAGGCATAAGATGGCTAGGAATCTAGTATTGAACTGAGTGATCCCCTTTCCCTTCTCCTAGCGCTGCCCGTAGTCCAGATTTCTGAGTTTCAAAGAATAAGAAAAGAGGCAAAGAGTGTTGGTTCTTTCAGGAAAATTTGTGTACCTTTAGACACGTCTGCAAGTTTTGTGAAGGCCCGCACTCATGCAGTGACTGCACTAGAAAAAGAGAGGGAACCACTGGTAGAAATGCACCTTAAACATCTTCTGCAGCACAGGGCCCCCACCCCAGTAAAGGTACGCACTCTTGAGCCATGGCTGCACATTTATCCAGACCTCCAGGCAGCATCTTTGCTCCTGGATGGTTTTAGGGATGAGTTTGTGATTCCTTTTGATGCTGGGGTCTTGGGTTCTTGAACTCATTGTAATTTTCACTCATCTTACTAATACCCAGAGGTGGTTTCAGGAGAAACTCTCTAAAGAATTGAATTTAGGTCAAATTGTAGGCCCCTTTTTTGAAACTCCTCTTCTGGAACTTGTGGTCTCCCTGTTAGGGGTGGTACCAAAGAAGGATGCAGGTACGTTTTGCTTAATTCAGCACCTTTATTACCCCAAGGGGGATTGGGGAATGATGCCATTGACACGCAGCTTAGCTAGATACACTATAAATCTTTTGATAGTGCCCTACATGGGATAAGGGCTGCAGGAAGAGGTGCTTTATTAGCAAAACTTGACATTGAGTCCACTTTTCATTTACTGATTTGCACCTATCTTCCTTTTACCTTGTAAATTTGAGGGTGGTTGCTATGCTGATTGCTGCTTGCCTATAGGGTGTGCTATTTCTTGTTCCCTATTTAAAAGTTTTATCACATTTCTTCATTGGGCAGTAGCTAATAGTGCAGGCAGGGATTCAATAGCACACTGCCTTGATGACTTTCTACTAGTAGGGGAAGGGAAATCTGATAGTTGTTTAAAGCTGATGGACAAAATGCGTAGGTTGATGTCTCAGTTTGGGGTGCAGCTGGCTGCAGACAAGGCTCAAGGTGCTGTAGAGATGTTGTAGAGATACCTCTGGACAAAGTTCAGTGTATGCTGTATTTGGTTAGAGTGGCTATTTCCAAGTCGTTAGCTTTAAAGGGCTACAGTCCTTATTAAGGCTTCTTAATTTCGTGTGTAGGGTGATTCCCATGGGAAGGGTTTTCAACAGATGGTTGGAGAGGAAGCTTTGTGGCAAGTCTAAGGCATCTGATTGGATTGCTGATCTGAAAGTGTTTTTACTTCAATTAATGGGGTCCGCTTTTTCTTGTCAACGTATGCATATTTTCACGTATGTGGTAGCAACTTCAGCTGTGGTCATTTGTTTATTGCGACACCTGGTTTTGTCTCAACTAAACTTACTCTTTCAGGCTAGACAAGACCCAGGTATTAACAATGTTTTGGTAGACACTCTTTCTTGTTTTGATTGGGGACATTTAGACAAGTAGCTCCTAATGCAGCGAGGGAGGTTTTAACTTGTCCTAATTTCCTTTGGCAGCTGGTCAATCCTGGATCTCTTTGCTCCATTTAGTGTGTTTCTCCCTAGCCCCAACTACATGGCAATCCTATGTTGGCCACTGGAATGATTGGAAACCAGTTTTTCAGCGCTCAGGGTGTGGATGCTATTGTGGACCCCCAGGTGAAGATGTGTGACTGGCTAGTGAGTTGTGTGACTGGCTGGTGAGTTTACGAGATGCTAGTTTTCATAAGGGTGCAATCCATTCCAGAATGGCAGCTCTTTCTTTCTTTTACAGACTCCTGGGTATCCCGATTGGACTAATTATTTGTTTATTTGACAAGTCATTAGGGGTTGGGGTGTTCTGAAGTACAGCAGCATGATACGTGTGAACATATTACGCAAGACTGGCTTGAGTTGCTGGTTTTAGTTTTGCCTAATGTTTTCTCTTTATCCTATCAAGTTCTTTTGTTTTGTGCTGCATTTGTTTTGGCCTGTACAGCGGCTCTAAGAGTTCTAGGTGTCAGTTTGCTAAAGGGGTACAGTTCACCACATGCTTTCCCCAGATTTTCTTCTCCTCATTCCAAAACTGATCAGGAGGCAATGGGGTTTTGGCTGATCTTGCCAGTATCGGCTGGTGGCAGCTACTGCCCAGTTGCTTCAATTAGTGAGTTTTTACCGAGTAGGCCCATAAGTCCGGAACAGTTTTTGGTGCATGTGGATGGCTCTTTTCTCTCCATATTTACATTTCCTAGAGTATTGGGACAAATGGCTGCTGAGGTGGGGCTTGATGTAGCTAGAATTCTTTTAGAATAGGAGTAGCTACTAATGCTGAACTGCAATGTTCTTCGGGGATACCATTACCTGTCTTGGTCGCTAGCACTCTAATAGTTACAGGAGTAATGTTTGTCCAGTTTTGTAAGGGTCTGCCTATTTGGTTTGTTAATTGGTTCTGATATGTTCCAAGGTGGTGCAATTTTCTTTTTGTTCTTTTGTGCTAATGCTTTGTCTTTGCAGGCATTAACAACAGTGCAACAAGGAATTGAATAGTGGGACATTTCTATGTACATTGGGTTTCCATACGTGCCTTGTTCCTTTAAGGGGGTCAAAACGTAGGTTTCCTAACTTCCAAAGCTTCTGTTAATTGGTTGGGTCATTGGGGGATGTGCTCAGTGCTGGCATGATTTACCAGGGGTGTTGACCGAGGTCTATTGGAGGTGGGGTAAACCACAGTTAACACTTCTTAATTTAGGGGCAATGACTTAGGTGCCCTTCCAACATTAGATTTAATTAAAATCATACAATTTGACATTGCTTGGATAAGGCCTTGGGCCCCGGGTGTGATAGTTGGCTGGTCGAACTACATTGCCAGGTGTCACATGGTCATATGGCTTTGTGGTAAGAAACTAAGCCATTACGGCCGACAGAATAGATCTCTTTAGGGTGGATGGAGTTCAGAGGTGGGTTTGGATATCTTTATTGAAAATTTTCGCTAAGCTCTAATTCCCTTCCTGTAAGTCAGGATGTGGAGTTGTTGGCGGCAAGGATACCATTGGGATGCTATCTCTTGTGGCAGGGGGTTACGACCTGGGGGGGGGGGGGCAAGGAGAGGGAGAACAGGGGAGTGATGGCCAGGCTGACGGGAGGAGCGGATTGACAAACGATTTCAGAAACCCCTTAGTATCATCTCCTTGAGCAGAGTGTAACTCTGCTGCAAATTTGGTTGGGCCACCAACCTCTGGTAGTCCTGGGTAGATTATATATAGGATCATATATAGGAATTTAATTTTTATATATTCAATAAAGGTGACCTGTGACAGTCATATTTTCTTCCAAAGTAGTTTTCTGTGTATTATTTAATGGGTGTCTTCTTCTGCTGGTAATGACCCAATAGGCTTTTAATCTCTTAAAGTGCCATAAAACATGTTGAGATCTGTGCATATTCTAAAAGGGCTAATTAAGTAAAAATAGTTTGCACAAAAAAATTGCTGGCAAGTATTTTAAAATAATTTTCAAAAATAAGCAACATGACTTACATAGCTGTGCTTTCTGGAGTAGACCTATCCATCCCCCCTTATCAGTGTTTAACATCAGAAACACAGGCATTGTATTTTAACTGAGTTGACAGCAGCTTATTTGCTTCTAGGCATGCTCCAGCAGATAATGACTGTTAAAGTCTTGCATTCTACCATATCAATGGATGATATATATGCAGCCATAAAAGTAATTGTGTGGGGGGAGTTAGAGCTGTACAATTTGGACACTTAAAAGAAAGGGTTAATGGTGAGGCACTGCAGTATAAATTTGCAGGTAAAGTAAATAAAGTAAATATTATTATATTGTGTCTATCCCAACTTGTTTTATGTCCCTTTAGGTTAGTGGAAGGCCCTGCAATGGATGTGGAGCGTGCTAAGGGTTAAGGCTGTAGTTTAGTAATATAGGAAAAGAGGAACTGGTTTGTAAAGCAGGGGTAACAATGTTGCAGCTTCAGGGGAGGGCCTTACCTTTATAAGCTTCCCTCAACAAATTATTTTCCTCTTCTCCCTCTGGATCAGAAGCTGACATTTTTTTCCACCCGTCCTCCCTGGTCCTGGATGGCAGCTTGAGATAATGTATTCCATAGGTGCTGATGGCAGACATTTGATTAATCAATCTAGTCTGTAACACCCTAACTGCAGGAGGTAGCAGCCTTGGGGCTCAAGTTGAGGGAAAACAGGGTGAGTGATGGCCAGGCTGATGGGAGAGGTGGATTGCCTCAGGTGCACGTGAGGAGCCCCTCCCCTATGCAGGTAGGCCAAATGATCTCAAAAACCCGTTAGTATAATCTCCTTGAGCAGAGTGGAACTCTGCTGCAGATTTGATTGGGCCGCCAACCTCTGGTAGTCCAGGCTATTTTTTCTCTGCGTAATATTTAATGGGTTTAGGGAGTTAATGGGTGTCTTCTTCTGCTGGTAATGACCCAATATGCCTTTAATCCCTTAGAGCAGATATCTTTGGAAACAAGCTAGAACAAGGTAACAGGTTGTTTATAATTTTAACTGTAAGAAAAAATTTGCCCATATATTTGTTAACACTGTTTAAATCTTATAAACTGAGCCGAAAATTCTGTATTCAGACAAATATGAAAACTGCTGGCTATTTGTAATAATAAATCAATAAATCAATAAATGCAGACAGCATATGCTGTCTGCATTTATCATTGCATAAGCATTTCACCAGAAATACTTATGCAATACCGCCCCCTGCTCACTGGCGGCCAAATCGGCCACTAGCAGGGGCTGTCAATAATCCCGATCGGATCGGAATGAATTCAGTCTGCCACCTTTTATAACCCCTGCTTAATAAATGGAACCCATTATGTCCCATAGATTGTTTTTCATTGGCCAAAAAGTTAAAGGGACACTAAACACTCGTGCACCTCCCTCTAATCATGGGTGCTGCCATTTTGGAACCTAGGTTACACTGCAGATATCTGAAGGAATGTTATTGTAAATGTGAAAACACATCAGTGCTGAATTGTAGTGAAAGGTAGATTGCAGCATGACTAGATGGAAGTGGGGACTAACCCTCAATACTATACTTATAAAATATATTTAGTATTTAATGTCCCTTTAATGACAGATATTGGAAGGGCTCTGACAACTTTCATCTCTGTTCATAATGAAGTACCACACCCCAGATAACATTAAAAAATACATAAATAAACAAGTTCCCGAAATAATCTTCTAAATTCATCCTCCTACGTTTGAACTATAATGGATCTATGAATCATCAACATATCTCACAGTTTTATAAAGGAATTATTTTTATTAAATTTTCTTCATTGTCAAAAGGGATAGTAAATGCATTCACCTAGATTACGAGTTTTGTGTTAGAGGCTGTGCCGTGCTAACGAGCAGTTTTCCCTCACCGCTCACTTACCTGTAGCGCTGGTATTATGAATTTTCAGAAACTCGTTGTTAAAAGACAAGAAGTGAGCGTTGAGCAAAATTTTGCTCCTTACCACACTCCAATACCAGCGCTGCTTAAGTCCGCTGTGAGCTGGCCGTACGTGCTCGTGCACGATTTTCCCATAGGAATCAATGGGGAGAGCCAGCTGAAAAAAAGTCTAACACCTGCAAAAAAACTTACTAACGCAGCCCCATTGATTCCTATGGGGAAATACATTTTATGTTTACACCTAACACCCTAACATGAACCCCGAGTCTAAACAACCCTAATCTTACACTTATTAACCCCTAATCTGCCGCTCCCGACATCGCCGACACCTATATTATACTTATGAACCCCTAATCTGCTGCCCCCAACATCGTACTTTAGTTAATTTAATTTAATTTAGGTAATTGTATTTAATTTAGTTAATTTATTTAATTATAGTGTAGTGTTAGTGTAACTTAGGTTAGGTTTTATTTTACAGGTAAATTTGTATTTATTTTAGCTAGGTAGTTATTAAATAGTTAATAACTATTTAATAACTATTCTACCTAGTTAAAATAAATACAAACTTGCCTGTAAAATAAAAATAAATCCTAAGCTAGATACAATGTAACTATTAGTTATTTTTTGTAGCTAGTTTAGGGTTTATTTTTTAGGTAAGAATTTAGTTTTAAATAGGAATGATTTAGTTAATGATAGGAATGTTTATTTAGATTTATTTAAATTATATTTAAGTTAGTGGGTGTTAGGTTTAGGGTTAGACTTAGGTCTAGGGGTTAATAACTTTAATATAGTGGCGGCGACGTAGGGGGCGGCAGATTAGGGGATAATAAATGTAGGTAGGTGGCGGCGATGTTAGGGACGGCAGATTAGGGGTTAATAATATTTAACTAATGTTTGCGAGGTGGGAGTGCTGCGGTTTAGGGGTTAATATGTTTATGCGGCGACATTGGGGGCGGCAGATTAGGGGTTAATAAATGTAGGTAGGTGGCGGGGACATTGGGGTGGAAGATTAGGGGTTAATAAATATAATGTCGGTGGCGGCGATGTTGGGGGCAGCAGATTAGGGGTTCATAAGTATAATGTAGGTGGCAGCGGTGTCCGGAGCGGCAGATTAGGGGTTAATAAGTATAGCATAGGTGTCGGCGATGTTGGGAATGGCAGATTAGGGGTTAATAAGTGTAAGATTAGAGTTTTTTAGACTCGGGGTTCATGTTAGGGTGTTAGGTGTAAACATAAAATGTATTTCCCCATAGGAATCAATGGGGCTGCGTTATTGAGTTTTACGCTGCTTTTTTGCAGGTGTTAGACTTTTTTTCAGCCGGCTCTCCCTGTTGATTCCTATGGGGAAATCGTGCACGAGCATGTACGACCAGCTCACCGCTGACTTAAGCAGCGCTGGTATTGGAGTGTGGTAAGGAGCAAAATAGGGGTTAATAAATGTAGGTAGGTGGCGGCAATGTTAGGGAAGGCAGATTAGGGGTTAATAATATTTAACTAATGTTTGCGAGGTGGGAACGCAGTGGTTTAGGGGTTAATATGTTTATTATAATGGTGGCGACATTGGGGGCGGCAGATTAGGGGTTAATAAGTGTAAGTAGGTGGTGGCGACATTGGGAGCGGCAGATTAGGGGTTAATAAATATAATGTAGGTGTCGGAGATGTTGGGGGCAGCAGATTAGGGGTTCATAAATATAATGTAGGTGGCGGCGGTGTCCGGAGCGGCAGATTAGGGGTTAAAATTTTTATTTTAGTATTTGCGATGCAGGAGGGCCTCAGTTTAGGGGTTAATAGGTAGTGTATGGGTGTTAGTGTACTTTTTAGCACTTTAGTTATGAGTTTTATGCTACAGCGTTGTACCATAAAACTCATACTACTGACTTTTAAATGCGTTAGGGATCTTGACAGGGTAGGGTGTACTGCTCACTTTTTGGCCTCCCAGGACAGACTCATAATATCAGTGCTATGGAAGTCCCATAGAAAAAAGACTTTACGAAGTTTACGTAAGTCTTTCTGCAGTAAGTTCAAAGAAGTGTGCGGTGACCCTAAACCTTCAAGACTCGTAATAGACGGAAAATCCTATAGCAGGAAAGAAGAGGCGCCAATAGGGTAATAACGAAACGTTAATGGTGAAATCAACAAATACAAAGTCGAAGTACTCACAAACGGAGCGGCACTTACGAGTGCCAAGATCAGCAGACCAGGACCTGTTAGTCGCCCGGTAGACCACACACGGCAGAGAACGCCAAATAGTCACGTGAATCCTCAGCCAATCCGGGAAGAACCAACGTCCACACCTTTCTCCAATGGATCTGTTCGCCAATCAGGAACGCACCGCTGCTCACACCCTCCTCCCGAAGCTCCAACCAGCAGGATTACACAGCAGGGGATAGGTAGTTACGGCACAGGCGGTAAATGTCCAAACAGGAACAGAATTTGAACGTTAAAAGGCCAAATGATTAGGAGAAAAGGTTTTACTTCCATCACACCTCCAAGTATAGGGTCCTTCATAAGAATATTCCAGTGTTTCTGGATGATTTGTTTAATCCTATCATGATTACAATTATATTCTGTAATAAACATAGTGGATTTCTTTATATTTCCTTGAGTTTGTCTTCTATTTTTATTATTTTGAAAATATAATTCTCTATCATCATTCTTAGCCCTTTCATAGCCACTATCAATAATATACTGAGGATATTTTTTCTCCTTGAATCTCTCTTTTAAGATCTGTCCTTGTGTCTCATAGTCAGATAATTTACTGCAATTCCTACGTACACATTTGAATTGCCCATATGGTACATTTCTTTTCCACGGGTGGTAATGGTTACTTGTAAAGTCGAGATAACTATTACAATCCACCCCCTTGAAGTGGGTGCTGGTAATAATCTTATTTTCTGCAAAAGTAAGATTCAAATCGAGAAAAACTATCGAATTAGTATTGGTTACACTAGTGAATTTCAGTCCTCTATCATTCATATTTAGATGTTCCACAAATGTATCTGCTGATAGTAAGTCACCCCTCCATACAAGAATCAGATCATCTATAAAACGGCCATAGAATACCAGGTTCGCCCCATACATGGAGTCATATATGTATTTTTGTTCAAATGACCCCATGTAAAGATTGGCATAACTAGGGGCGAACCTAGTACCCATGGCCGTCCCTCTCACTTGGAGGTAATACTCGTCTTGAAACATAAAATAGTTATGGCATAGAATATATGCAATTAAAGATAGAATAAACTCTTTTTGTAAAGTCGGTAAGAAAATATCCCCTTCCAAATAGCTCTCCATGGCTTGTAAACCCAGATCATGCGGAATATTAGAATATAACGCTTGGACATCACACGTAATCCAGATGAGATCACGCGTGATGACCACTTGATCAAGTTTCTGAATGAGGTCTGATGAATCTCGAATATATGATTCCAAACCTATCACGTATTTCTGTAAGAAATAATCTACATAAGATGATGCATTATCCGTTAAACTCCCTATTCCTGATATGATGGGCCGACCAGGCGGACATGAAGAGTTCTTATGCAATTTTGGGAGGTGGTAGTAGAAAGCTCGATTTGGTTCCTTTGGAATCAGATATTCTTTTTCTTTTTTTGTCAATATGCCTTCTTTAAAAGCATATTCCACCAGATCACTCAAAATTGCTAAGAATTTAGTGGTTGGGTCAAAAGTTAGTTTAGTATAATAATTAATGTCATTCAGGATCTTCCTGGCCTCTATAAGATAGTCAGTTAGATCCTGTATAACGATCCCGCCACCTTTGTCCGCCTGCCTAATGACAATCGACTGGTCATTTTTCAAAGTTTCTAGAGCACGTATTTCATTCCCAAATAGATTATGTTTATTAGAAATCTTCTTAGGAATCAAATCAAAATCATCACTCACCAATTGCCTAAAAATCTCTATATGAGCATTATTATTCAATTTAGGGTTAAAATTATATTTGTTTCTAAACTCAGTATGTATAAAACTGTCACATAGATGGTCCAGCAGAGTTTCTGGTTCATATACAGGGATAGATTCATTTAAAAGTCTAGAGTCCATTCTAACTGTCAAAACTGGAAGTCTAGAATCGTCCCTCAGTCTCTTCTCTGCAAAATACTTTTGCAAACTTAATTTTTGAGTAAACCGGTTAAGGTCAACAAAAAGGGCAAAGGTTTTATGTGTTTTAGTTGGGCTAAAGGACAAGCCCTTACCTAACACTCTAATTTCATTGTCTGTTAAAATGTGGGATGACAAATGGAAGATGCCACTACCTAGTTTCCGTAATCTTGCCTTTTTGAGGGCTGTACTTCTTCCTCTGGACCCTCGTTTGTGTGTGGTCTTTTTCCTTTGTAAGAGGGTGTTAGGGAGACCACGGTCTCTAGGTAGCTGGCAATCTTCTTTTGTTTCCATGTGGATTGTTTCGGGCGTGGTTCTAAAAAACGTGTAGAAGACTGGTTATTGGTAGAATCATATACATCAAAAGGTCCACTATCATAATCATTAGTTTCTATATTATTAAAAGCATTATATCTATTTGAAGTATTCAATTCAGTATGACTCTGAATTCTTTGGTTTCTATTTCCTGAAACATATTCTCGATCATTACCACCTTGTGGTGACCTTACAAAAGATTGATGACCATTAGAAGGGGAAGGATATGGTTGTTGATTAAAATTAGATCTCTGAGATTTATGTTGGTAATCTTGATGATATATGTCTCTAGAGTTATGATAATAATTATCCTGTTTTTCATTTCCCCTATTTCTATTAGTAGCATTGGAATGTTGTATCCCACTATTGGTCCTGTTATAGTTGGAGGTGTGATGTTGTTCACATTTTGGATTATATTGTTGGCTATACTGGTTTTGTCTATAATCTCTATCATAATAGTTTACTGTTTTCTTTTTATAGTTGTTTTTATTTTTATTTTTATGGTGGCTGACTACTGTCCATCTTTCTTCATACTGTTGATTAGATTGCGGTATCATTGGTGTCAGAGGATAATCTTCACCATGTTGTTCATTACTCTCTATTGGCTCAGGTGGTGATTTCTTTTTATTATAAGTAAAAAATTTCCCCTTTTAGATAATCTTCATTATCTCTGGCTAATTTTCGGTTTTTGTTTTCCATAAGTTCTTTTTGGAAAACATCTGTTTTTTGTAATACCATACTATTAATTTCTTTATACAGTACTGTTTTAGAGATTTGAATTTATCCAAACTTTGCTGTACTACATCTATTTCTTTAGATATTTTCTCAACAAGAGATTTACGATGTGTAATCAAAATTTTCATAAGGGTAACTGAACACAGATTTAAAGCCTCTTCCCATTTTAAATTCAGGGATTGGTCATCTTTAAATGAACAGCTTTTAAACATTCTGAGGCCTCTAGGTACTTGGTTTACCTCTATCTATTTCTGTAACATCTCTGCATCTAACCAGTGTCTGCATTCATCATTTAGCAAATCCTCCAATTTAGCAAATAAAGTGTGAATGGTAGGTTATCAATTAGATTATCTTCACTTGGTGCTATCCTAGCAGATCCTACATGTGATACTAATAAAAGCCTTTTATTGTGTCTTTCATTAATTGACAGCATTTTGTTTACTCTAAAAGTGTATCAGTTCCAAAAAACTAAATAAGTGTTATAAAACTAAACACCAAAAAATCTTAATCCTTGGTGACTACTTCCAGTGAAAATAGATAAATAGGAAAATAAAAAATTAATGAAAAATGAAAAATTCCCACTAAAACATAAATATGTGATAATTATGTGAATAATACAATCAAAAATTTAAGACTATATATACACACAGATATATAGCACAAGATGATTCCTACAATTCCTCCTAAAATATATATTCAACTATCTAAAATGAACTCGTAATACCAGCGGGCGTAAAAATGCAGCATTAGGACCTCTTAACACTGCTTTTTTACCCTAACGCACAACTCGTAATCTAGTCGATTGATAGCTCAACATAAAATCTTTAGTTATGCATAGTCTAACATTTTGCAAAATATTTTCAGCATTTATTTGGCCCTCTTTCCCATAGTTGCCAACATTTGAATTTTTTTCCAGGGACACTAAATATAAATCAAAATATGAAACTAAAAAGGTATAGAACAAATCAGGAAATATGCACTATAGCCAGTAGGAGACCTGCACCAGACATTTGTTTCTATATTTTTAGTGCTACTTAGTAGATCACTATTACAGTTGTTGCTGATCAAAAGATTAATTTCTCTATTAACACAAAGTAGTTTAGATTTTGACCATTATCTTTACACATGATTTATTTTTTGCAAAATAAATTTTCAAGTACTAAGATTTCAATATATATATATATATATATATATATATATATATATATATATATATATATATATATATATATATATATATATATATCTCCTATATAATAAAAGGCCAAGTGTGTTTGTCCGAAGCTGTCATGCACAGTAGAGACTGCGCGCGAAGACAAACACACTTGGCCTTAATCTAACTGACTTCACCTGGCATCTGGCGTGGAGTGGGTGTGACCGGCCGAACGTGACATGGGCGGGGCCGAGCATGATGCAGGCGGGGCGTGGGCTTTCGGGGCAGGGCCGGGCCGGATGCTGTGGCCATGAGAGACAGAGAGCTCTAAAGAGGGGGGATAGAGAGAACAGAAGAGGGGGGATAAATAGAGGGAGAGACACAGCAAAAGAGAGGGAGAGAGCAAAAGAGGGGGCATAGAGAGAGCAAAAGAGAGGGAGGTAGAGAGCGCAAAAGAGAGGGGGGGAAGAGAGAGAGCAAAAGAGAGGGAGAGCGCAAAAGATAGAGGGGAGAGAGAGAGCAGAAGAGGGGGAGAGAGAGCAAAAGAGGTGGAGAGAGCACAAAAGAGGGGGAGAGAGCACAAAAGAGGGGGAGAGAGAGCACAAAAGAGGGGAGAGAGAGCTCAAAAGAAAGGGGGGGAGAGAAAGCACAAAAGAGGGGAGAGAGCGCTCAAAAGAGAGGGGGGAGAGAGACAGCACCAAAGAGGGGGAGAGAGAGAGAGCTCAAAAGAGAGGGGGAGAGAGAGAGCGCAAAAGAGAGGGTGAGAGAGAGAGTGCAAAAGAGAGGGTGAGAGAGAGAGTGCAAAATAGAAGGGGGAGAGAAAGCGCAAAATAGAAAGGGGAGAGAGCGCAAAAGAGAAGGGGGAGAGAGCGCAAAAGAGAGGGGGGAGAGAGAGCAAAAGAGGGGGGGGGAGAGAGAGCAAAAGAGAGGGGGAGAGAGCGCAATAGAGAGGGGGTAGAGCGCAAAAGAGGGGGGAGAGAGAGCAAAAGAGGGAGGAGGGAGCAAAAGAGGGAGGAGAGAGCAAAAGAGGGGGGAGAGAGCAAAATAAGGGGGAGAGAGCGCAAAAGATGGGGGAAAGCATGCGCAAAAGAGGGGGGAGAGAGAGATCAAATGAGGGAGAAGAGAGAGAGAGCAAAAGAGGGGGGAGAGAGAGCAAAAGCAGGGGGAGAGAATGCAAAAGAGGGGGGCGGGGTCGAATGCCGTGGCCGACTGGCCGTGAGACACAGAGAGCTCTAAAAAGGGGGGATAAAGAGAACAGTAGAGGGGGGGGATAAAGAGAGGGAGAGAGCAAAAGAGAGGGAGAGAGACAGAAAAAGAGAGGGGGGAGAGAGCAAAAGAGGGGACATAGAGAGAGCAAAAGAGAGGGAGAGAGAGAGCAAAAGAGAGTGGGGAGAGAGAGAGCAAAAGAGAGGGAGAGAGCAAAAGAGAGAGGGGAGAGAGAGCAGAAGAGGGGGAGAGAGAGAGCACGAAAGAGGGGGAGAGAGAGCACAAAAGAGGGGAGAGAGAGCGCTCAAAAGAGAGGGGTAGAGAGAGAGCGCAAAAGAGAGGGGGAGAGAGAGCGCAAAAGAGATGGGGGAGAGAGAGCGCAAAAGAGATGGGGGAGAGAGCGCAAAAGAGAGGCGGGAGAGCACAAAAGAGGGGGGAGAGAGAGCAAAAGAGGGGAGAGCGCAAAAGAGAGGGGAGAGAGTGAGCAAAAAAGGGGGAGAGAGAGAGCTAAAGAGGGGGGAGAGAGTGCAAAAGAGGGGGGAGAGAGCGCAAAAGAGGGGGGAAAGCGTGCGCAAAAGAGGAGGAGAGAGTGCGCAAAAGAGGGGGAGAGAGAGCGCAAAAGAGGGGGAGAGAGAGCGCAAAAGAGGGGAAGAGAGAGTGCAAAAGAGGGGGGAGAGAGAGCAAAAGAGGGGGGAGAGAGAACAAAAGAGGAGGAGAGAGAGCAAAAGAGGGTGAGAGATAGAAAGCAAAAGAGGGGGAGAGAGAGATCAAAAGAGGGGGAGAGAGATCAAAAGAGGGGGGAGAGAGCAGAAGAGGGGGGAAGAGAGAGCGCAAAAAAGAGGGGGAGAGAGATGGAGCAAGGGTTGGAACAGCAGTACTTAAAAAAATTGGCCCGTGTACATGGGCTTTAGGACTAGTGTATATATAATATATCTTATTTTGCTTTAAAATTCCAATGGTGCCTTGCACACAGATAAAAGAAAATATCTACTGTTGCTTATTTTCAGCTTAACAGTTAACCCAAAACAACCTAAAGGTGTAAATACAGTGCAAACATGGGGCCGATCCGATATGCAGCGTCGCCCGCAAAAGACGGCGACGCCGGTTTTTGCATGTTTTTGGTATCCTATATACAGCGCCGGATCTAAATGCGGCACGTATATTTCACCCGTTGCTTGCAATTTTTACTCCCATAGGCTAACATGGGACCGCGTCGTAAATCGGTATCCAATATCCAGCGCAAGTCCTTACGTGGCGAAAATGGAGAAATCTTACTCCGTTTTCACCTCGCCATAAAATGCAGCCGTAGCAGGCCTTGCGCTGAGTATGGGAGCACCGTAACTCCCTAAAATGCCTGCAAAAAAAACCCTAACACATAACGAATGCGCAATGTTTATCTACCTGTCAACCGCAATCCCCCACCGCAATAACTAATAAAGTGTATTAACCCCTAAATCGCCATAGCCCACACCGCAATAAACCTATTCTATTAACCCCTAAACCGCCATAGCCCACATAGCCTATTAAATCTATTAACCCCTAATCTGTCACCGCCAACGTCGCCGCCACTATAATAAAGTTATTAACCCCCAAACCTAAGTCTAACTCTAACACCCCTCTAATTTAATTATTATTTAAATAAATCTAAATAATATTACTATTATTAACTAAAGTATTCCTATTTAAAACTAAATACTTACCTATAAAATAAACCCTAAGATAGCTACAATATAATTAATAATTACAGTGTAGCTATTTTAAGATTTATTTTTATTTTACAGGCAACTTTTTATTTATTTTAACCAGGTACAATAGTTATTAAATAGTTAATAACTATTTAATAGCTACCTAGTGAAAAAATTACAAAATTACCTGTAAAATAAAACCTAACCTGAGTTACAAATACACCTAACACTACACTATAATTAAATAAATTAAATTAATTAACTACAATTAGCTAAAATGAAATACAATTAACTAAAATAAACTGAAGTACAAAAAAAACAAAACACTAAATTACAGAAGCAGCTCTGTCTCTCCTGCTCGTTTTTTAATGAGCTTACTTTTGTGGTTAATGATAATACTATAGAAATCATAGTGTTTAATAATACAGCCTCTGGTCTTTACTTGCAATAAATTAAACGTTAATATAGCCCTCGGATTGTAAGGGTTTAGTTTACTATATATTTCTCTGACCGAGGCTGTTAGATACTACCTATTATTTTCTCTATATTTGATTGCTACTTGCAATCCACGGAGTTTAAGTGTTTTTAATTCTTAGCTTAAAGGGACAGTCTAGTCAAAATTAAACTTTCATGATTCAGATAGGGCATGTAATTTTAAACAACTTTCCAATTTACTTCTATTATCTAATTTGCTCAATTATTTAAATATCCTTTGTTGAAGAAATAGCAATGCACATGTGTGAGCCAATCACACAAGGCCTCTATGTGCAGCAACCAATCAGCAGCTACTGAGCATATCTAGATATGCTTTTCAGCAAGTGATATCAAGAGAATGAAGCAAATTAGATAATAGAAGTAAATTATAAAGTTGTTTAAAATGACATGCTCTTTCTAAATCACGAAAGAAAAAATTTGGGTTTCATGTCCCTTTAAGCTATAGTATGCGTGTATGTTCCTAGTTGACATTAATAAAGAATATATGTATGAATGATATGGAACATTTTTAATATTTGATATTCAGATAATCTCTGTATCAGCAGAGTTAACCATTACTTAAGAATTGTGGAACTTTTTTTCTTTTAAACTTTATTGTACTCTTTATTACAATTAGTTTAACTAGTTGTTAGAATTTTTTTTTACAAGAAGTTTAAACTAATTACACCTAATCTAAGCCCCCTAATAAAATAAAAAAGCCCCCCAAAATAATAAAATGCCCTACCCTATACTAAATTACAAATAGCCCTTAAAAGGGCTTTTTGCGGGGCATTGCCCCAAAGTAATCAGCTCTTTTACCTGTAAAAAAAAGAAATACAATACCCCCCAACATTACAACCCACCACCCACACACCCCTACTCTAAAACCCACCCAATCCACAATTAATAAAACCTAACATTACCCCATTGAAGATCACCCTACCTTGAGCCGTCTTCACCCAGCCGGGCACAAGTGGTCATCCGATCCGGGCTGCAGTCTTCATCCGATGGGGCAGAAGAGGACATCCGGACCAGCAGAAGGCTTCATCCAAGTGGCATCTTCTATCTTCTTCCATCCGAAGAGGAGTAACTTCATCTTGAAGACATCCAGCGCGGAGCATCCTTCCAGCACGACGACTACTTGACAAATGACGGTTCCTTTAAATGACGTCATCCAAGATGGCGTCCCTCGAATTCCGATTGGCTGATAGGATTCTATCAGCCAATCGGAATTAAGGTAGGAAAAATCTGATTGGTTGATTTAATCAGCCAATCGGATTGAAGTTCAATCCGATTGGCTGATTGGATCAGCCAATAGAATGTGAGGTCAATTCTATTGGCTGATCCAATCAGCCAATCGGATTGAACTTAAATCCGATTGGCTGATTAAATCAACCAATCAGATTTTTCCTACCTTAATTCTGATTGGCTGATAGAATCCTATCAGCCAATCGGAATTCGAGGGACGCCATCTTGGATGATGTAATTTAAAGGAACCGTCATTCATCATTAGTCCGTCGTGCTGGAAGGATGCTCGGCGCCGGATGTCTTCAAGATGGAGTCGCTCCTCATCGGATGGAAGAAGATAGAAGATGCCTCTTGGATGAAGCCTTCTGCCGGTCCGGATGTCCTCTTCTGCCCGGATAGGATGAAGACTTCTGCCGGTCTGGATGTCCTCTTCTGCCCCATCGGATGAAGACTTCTGCCCGGATCGGACGACCACTTGTGCCCGGCTGGGTGAAGACGGCTCAAGGTAGGGTGATCCTCAAGGGGGTAGTGTTTGGTTTTATTAAGGGGGATTGGGTGGGTTTTAGAGTAGGGGTTGTGTGGGTGGTGGGTTGTAATGTTGGGGGGGATTGTACTTTTTTTTACAGTTAAAAGAGCTGATTACTTTGGGGCAATGCCCGGCAAAAAGCCCTTTTAAGGGATATTTGAAATTTAGTATAGGGTAGGGCATTTTATTATTTTTGGGGGCTTTTTTATTTTATTAGGGGGCTTAGATTAGGTGTAATTAGTTTAAACTTCTTGTAATTTTTTTATTTTCTGTAATTTAGTGGGGGTTTTTTGTACTTTAGTTTATGTTATTTAATTGTATTTAATGTTAGGTAATTGTAGTTAATTTATTAAATTAATTTAATGATAGTTTAGTGTTAGGTGTAATTGTAACTTAGGTTAGGTTTTATTTTACAGGTAAATTTGTAATTATTTTAACTAGGTAGCTATTAAATAGTTATTAACTATTTAACAGCTTTTGTACCTAGATAAAATAAATACAAAGTTGCCTGTAAAATAAAAATAAATCCTAAAATAGCTACAATGTAATTATTAATTATATTGTAGCTATCTTAGGGTTTATTTTATAGGTAAGTATTTAGTTTTATATAGGAATACTTTAGTTAAAAATAGTAATATTATTTAGATTTATTTAAATAATAATTAAGTTAGGGGGGTGTTAGAGTTAGACTTAGGTTTAGGGGTTAATAACTTTATTATAGTGGCGGCGGCAGATTAGGGGTTAATAGATTTAATAGGCTATGTGGGCTATGGCGGTTTAGGGGTTAATAATTTAGTTATTACTTGCGGTGTGGGCTATGGCGGTTTAGGGGTTAATACATTTATTATTAGGAGTGAGAGGGGGGATTGCCGATATAGGGGTATACGTGTTGGGCTTATTTTTGGGAGGCGTGTTAGACAGCTATGGGAGATTTAATATTTTAGTTAGTTTTCTTAGGCGTCGGCAGTTTCTAAAGTGCCGTAAGTCACTGGCGACTCCAGAAATTTGTAGTTACGCTCATTTCTGGACATCGCTAGTTTATCCGACTTACGGCACTTTAGAAACTGCCGGCGGGGTATATGTCATACCCCGATGTGCGAGGTGAAATTACGGGCGGCGCAGGTTCCCTCGCTTGCGCCGAAACCTACGCCGTATATTGGAATGCGCCGTTAGTTTAAACTGGACATTCTTTAAGTAGAAAGGTAGACAGTGCTGCAGAAAGATTCACACTATATCACATTTATAAATTACATTGAAATAAAGGATTTGCTGTATGCTGATGAAACTGTGAACCTTGTGGAATTTAGATGAATTAAATGAAACAGGAAGGGAAGTCGAGATACTGAAACATGAATACAAAATTTTTTGACTAACCTAAGCAGATCTGCTTTCACAGAGCTGACTACTGAAATGTCACACAGCTTGCAGCACTCAGCTGTGATCAAAGAACAGTGACTATGTAAAGGGAGTGCGCAGAACATAATAGTCCAATACTGATAAACCCCCAAAGCTCACACCTCTATCTCACTGTCCTCTAAACTAACCGAGCTCAACCATAACAGTTAAAAATTCACTCACCTCACTAAAGCTGCTAAATATCTCTGGGCTGAAACTGTACCCTGGCCTGCACAAACAGTTCCTAGCACATTACACACACGAGTGCTTACAGAGGAGGAGGAGGAGTATCACTTTTTAAAATGCAGAATATAATCCTTAAAAGAACAATAAGAGACAAAAAAAGTTCTACTCTCTGGTAGACAAAAAAAATGGCGCCTTTTTCCTGTCGCTCTATGCATGCGCTCTTGAGTGACATATTCTACCACCTTCCCCTTTCAAACACAACTCACTCCTTTTTAACTAATCACGCTGTCGGCCTCTGTTTACATCACAAGCCCTGCCCACTGCCCTGAGTTTGCACGTCCACTTACTTATATATTCCAACCAATCAGCCAAAGTCTATATCCCATAACAAAAGCGAAATGCCTGCATGACGTAAGCAGTAAGCACACAGACGATGTACGGTTCCTGTAGTTAACCCATCTGTGGTTAGTTAGTCCCCGACCTGACCAGGCTGCCTACTTCCCAGGGAATTGCCGGGACAGTCCGGGACATTTAATGGCCGTGACTGGGTCACAAATTCCAGGACTGTCCTGGCAAAAATGGGACAGTTGACAACTATGCAACTATGCTTTCCATGTACTTTAACTCTGAACATTGTGGATTTTCGAATTATTAGACCCGGAAAAGTTGTTAACAGATGAATGCAAAAAATACACTTTATGCTAATAATATGATTGTAGCTAGCCTTATTGTCTGCATACTCAAGCGCGGATTGGCTCCTCCAAATAAGGTAAGTGGTGGGTGGAGTTATTCTATAGCAAGACAACAGAAATATCTTGTAATTACAAGGTGTTTACTGTCTCTTTAAAGCACAATGAATAACATATGTGGGCTTTGCAAATTTCTTGGTGATGGCATCTACATTTCCCCCTCTCTCACTCATTTCTCTCTCTTCTGCCTTCTGCTGTTGTTGGCATTATAAAATTCAGAAATAAAGAGGGACAAAATACCTATATTCTAAATCACTTGAAAGTTATAACTGTAAAAAGCATCTCTAAGTAAAAATGAAAGATATTTTACCTCAAAATTTTAATTTCAATGAATCTCATAACAGTAAGTGCTTTGTAAACAGTTATGCTTTAGCTACTGTCAGCTGCATGTAAAAAAAAAAAAAATGTCAGTGCGGATGTCAATTTAATATCAAATCTCACGAGAATGAAGTGAAATCTCATGAGATCACAGTAAAGCAAATATTATTAAACTGAAGAGGGAAATAACATGACTGTGTTGCACATGCCAATCCTTTTTAAGTCCTGGGACCAGCATAATTTACAATGGAATTTGTTTTACAGCTATGCTGCATCATTTTCAAGTGCTTCAACATTTGGGTATCATGTTCCTTTAAAACAATGCTACCGAAGAGTACATCACTGAAGTAATTGTTCAGGAGAGGGATATAAAAAGCATATCAAAGGCACCTTATATACCATGGAACACTGTCAAAAACATCATCAATAAGTGTAGAAAATGTGGCACCACAGAGACATTGCAAAGATCAGGATAACCTCCAAAAGTTAATGAGGACAAGGAGAAAACGTATCTTGGATTTTACCAAGAGGCCAACAGATACACTGAAGGAGCTACAGGAATTTCTGGCAGGTACAGGTCACTCCTTGCATGTGACTATTATATCTCGCCTTCTGCATATGTCTGGGCTATGGGGTGGGCTGGCAAGACGGAAATCCTTTTTGACCAAAAAGGAACATCCAAGCTCATATAAATTATGCCAAAAGATTAATTCAGTCACCCCAAACCATGTGGGAAAATGTGCTATGGTGTGACAACACAAAGGTTGAACTTTTTGGCCTAAAAAAATCGAATAAAGCTCATCATCCAAGGAATACCATGCCGACTTTGAAGCATGGTGGTGGTAGCATCATGCTTTGAGGCTGCTTCTCTTCAGCTGGTTCAGGGGCTCTTGTCAAGATAGATGGGATAATGAATAGCTCCAAACATCAAGATATTTTGGCGCAAAACCTGCTGGCCTCAGTCAGAAAGCTAAATATGAAGAGGAATTTAGAAACAAAGAATTTGACGGTAGATAAGAACCAAAAAGGCCAATCAAGTCTACCCATATTACATGTTACATTTTACTTAGGATAGCCTTATGCATGTCCCAGGCATTTTTGTGTTTACCACCTCAATTGGATGTTTATTCCATGAATCCACCACCATTTCTGTAAAAAAAAATGCTTCCTCACATTTCTCCTGAATCTGCTACCCTCTAACTTAAGGTTGTGACCCCTTGTTTTGGCATTTGTTTTTTAGGTGTGCTGGTATTG